>NW_024387049.1:2231401-2466397 GCF_900408965.1 Simochromis diagramma
CCGCCCTCCACACAGCATAATGACGAGACAGGACCTCTTCCAGACACTAAACCAAGGCACATGTACATTCAATCTTAATCTTAATTGTTTATATTGTCTTCTCCGTTAAATAGTCAGATATCTATTCATATTAATGTACAGAATTCACCTGCTTGCTGCTACTACTGCACATTCACCCAGTGTATATACTATATGTGTATATATATAAAAACACCCAGCACGCCCCTGCGGGCGGTTTATCCTTCAAGCTCGGGTCCTCTACCAGAGGCCTGGGGAGCTTGAGGGTCCTGCGCAGTATCTTAGCTGTTCCCAGGACTGCGCTCTTCTGGACAGAGATCTCCGATGTTATTCCCGGGATCTGCTGGAGCCACTCGCCTAGCTTGGGAGTCACCGCACCTAGTGCTCCGATTACCACGGGGACCACCGTTACCTTCACCCTCCACATCCTCTCGAGCTCTTCTCTGAGCCCTTGGTATTTCTCCAGCTTCTCGTGTTCCTTCTTCCTGATATTGCTGTCATTCGGAACCGCTACATCGATCACTACGGCCGTCTTCTTCTGTTTGTCTACCACCACTATGTCCAGTTGGTTAGCCACCACCATTTTGTCCGTCTGTATCTGGAAGTCCCACAGGATCTTAGCTCTTAGCTCGGTCATTCTCCACCACCCTTGGGGGCATCTCCCATTTTGACCTCGGGACTTCCAGGTTATACTCGGCACAGATGTTCCTGTACACTATGCCGGCCACTTGGTTGTGGCGTTCCATGTATGCCTTGCCTGCTAGCATCTTGCACCCTGCTGTTATGTGCTGGATTGTCTCTGGGGCATCTTTACACAGCCTGCACCTGGGGTCTTGCCTGGTGTGATAGACCCCAGCCTCTATGGATCTTGTACTCAGAGCTTGTTCTTGTGCTGCCATGATTAGTGCCTCTGTGCTGTCTTTCAGTCCAGCTTTGTCCAGCCACTGGTAGGATTTCTGGATATCAGCCACCCCCTCTATCTGCCGGTGGTACATACCGTGCAGGGGCCTGTCCTTCCATGATGGTTCCTCATCTCCCTCCTCTTTCTTGGGTTTCTGCTGCCTGAGGTATTCACTGAGCACTCGGTCAGTTGGGGCCATCTTCCCAATGTATTCTTGGATGTTCGTTGTCTCATCCTGGACTGTGGTGCTGACACTCACCAGTCCCCGGCCCCCTTCCTTCCGCTTAGCGTACAGCCTCAGGGTGCTGGACTTGGGGTGAAACCCTCCATGCATGGTAAGGAGCTTTCTTGTCTTTATGTCAGTGGCTTCTATCTCCTCCTTTGGCCAGTCTATTACCCCAGCAGGGTACCTGATCACGGGCAGGGCGTACGTGTTGATGGCCCGGATCTTGTTCTTACCATTCAGCTGACTCCTCAGGACTTGCCTGACCCTCTGCAGGTACTTGGTGGTTGCAGCCTTTCTAGCGGCCTCTTCATGGTTCCCATTTGCCTGCGGGATCCCCAGGTACTTGTAACTGTCCTCTATGTCTGCAATGTTGCCTTCTGGTAGTTCAATCCCCTCAGTTCTGACTACCTTCCCTCTCTTTGTTACCATCCGACTACACTTCTCCAGTCCGAACGACATTCCAATGTCATTGCTGTATAGCCTGGTAGTGTGGATCAGTGAATCGATGTCTCGTTCACTCTTGGCATACAGCTTGATGTCATCCATGTACAGGAGGTGGCTGACAACTGCTCCGTTCCGTAGTCGGTATCCGTAGCCAGTCTTGTTAATGATCTCACTGAGGGGGTTCAGGCCTATGCAGAACAGCAGTGGGGACAGAGCATCTCCTTGGTAGATCCCGCACTTGATGGTGACTTGTGCTATGGGCTTGGAGTTGGCCTCTAGTGTTGTACGCCACATCCCCATTGAGTTCCTGATGAAGGCTCTTAGGGTCCCATTGATCTTGTACAATTCTAGGCATTCCAGTATCCAGCTGTGGGGCATTGAGTCATAGGCCTTCTTGTAATCAATCCAGGCAGTGCACAGGTTGGTCAGTCTGGTCTTGCAGTCTCGGCTGACTGTTCTGTCTACCAGTAGCTGGTGTTTTGCGCCTCTGGTATTCTTGCCAATTCCTTTCTGTGTCCCACTCATGTATTGACCCATGTGCCTGTTCATCTTAGCCGATATGATGCCTGACAGGAGCTTCCATGTAGTACTGAGGCAGGTTATTGGTCGGTAGTTGGAGGGGACCGGTCCCTTCTTGGGGTCCTTGGGGATCAGGACTGTCCGACCTTCGGTTAGCCATTCCGGGTGTCTCTCATTAACTAGCAGCTGGTTCATTTGTGCTGCCAGACGCTCGTGGAGTGCAGTCAGCTTCTTTAGCCAGTAGGCGTGAACCATGTCGGGCCCTGGTGCTGTCCAACTCTTCATACTGGAGACCCTTTCTTGGATATCTGCCACTGTGATGGTTACTGGACCCTGTTCAGGGAGGTCGCTGTGGTCTGCCCTCAGATCCACTAGCCACTGAGCATTGCCGTTATGGGTTGCGTCCTTCTCCCATATGCTCTTCCAGTATTGCTCCGTCTCCAGCCTTGGTGGTGCTGTTCTCTTATTATTATTGTTCCCTTGCCACCTTTGCTCTGTGGAGAACAGCTGGTTTATTCTCCTGCCTTCGATCTCTCTGGTGTACCTCCTCAAGCGGCTGGCCAAGGCTGTGAGTCTTTGCTTGGCAGTTTCCAAGGCCTCAGGTATGGACAGCTTGCTGTATTTCTTATGCACCTTCTTTGTCGCACCTTTCTGCAACTCCGTTAGTTGGCTAACCTCCCTCCGTGCTACTTTGATCTTGCCCTCTAGCCTCCTTCTCCATGGAGGGTACTGCCCCTTGTGGCTGTTCAACTTGTAGCCAAGCATCTCACTGATCACTGCTGCCGTATTGTACATCAGCTTGTTAGTGTCGGTAATCGTGGTTGTAGGTATTGTCCGTAGTGCTGCATTAACATCATCTAGCAGCCCTTCTGAGGGTACTTCACGTAATCTTGGTAACCAGCTACGGGGGATCCAGGTTTCAAGCTTGGCCATGATCCTATTTTTCAGGTCAGTTCCTCTCGCACTCAACGATCCTTCTCCTATCGCACTTGGGGCTATGTACCCAATCTCGGGTGGGGGTGATGATATCTCCCCCCTGACCTGGCGTCCTGACTCCTCCTTGCCGTAGCATTTGTGTTGTACCTCGTCAATCTCTAGCTGTGAGAGCAGTCCCTTCTTTCGAATGTTGGAACACTGAGCTACTAGTTGTTTTGCCGTCATTGTGGATGTTGGGTATCGGAGAATCCATAGGTCCATCATCCTATTCATGTAGCCCCTTCCGCTGGGGTTACTTGCATAGTAGCATTCCAACAACGCCCTGTTTTCGTCTCTTGCCCACCGATGCCTTCTTGTTCCAGTAGCCCACTTTTCGTCAGGGTGCCCTGGTTCCTCAACACCTGACGCGGACCTTGTTGATCCGGGCGACGTCCGAGCCGGCATGCCTTCATATTTATCTGTCTCGCTCATGTCTGCGGTAGGCTTGCTTAGCATAGGGGGTCTAGCCTTAGGACCCTTACTGGATAGTCTGTATCCAGGATAGTCTGCCCCAGGCAGGAATCGAACTTGCGATCCTCTGCTCCAAAGGCGTGTAGTCTAACCACTACGCTATCCAGCTGCTGTACTATATATATATATATCTTATGTTCTTCCTCTACACCCCCCCAATTTGTGCACATGTCGAGGACCGTGTCAGGTTACATTTCACTGTGTGTTATACTTGTATAACTATGCATGTGACAAATAATAAAGAACCTTGAACCGGCATCGGGGGAGTACGGAGACCTGAACCCAGTGCTGTTTGACGCAGTCCAGGGCGGACTGTGCTCAGAGGAGGGCAAGAAGAACTCGAGGGACAAAACTGACTCCTCTTGTCCTCTTGAGTTAACCCTAACTCTAATAACTGCATGACTTTTAACTGCGGGAGGAAACCAGAATACCCAGAGAGAAACCTGCAAACTAGCCAGAATGTGGATTTGAACACAGGACCTTCTTACTGTGAAGCAACAGCATTAACCACCATGCCAACAATCTAGGAAATGTAGGAAAGCTACAAAAAAGTCAACTAAGGCAGTTGTTTGATTAATTCAATAGACATTTGTCTATTTAACATGAACATGTTGAGTTTAGGTTTTTAAATTATTATCAGTTGTTATCAGTGTTATAACAAAAAGTTTAATGAACTAGATTTACATTCTTCAGTTCAATTAAATGTAATTATTTTAAATCAACAACTCTAAAGCCGATGCCTAGTGCGCATGCTCAAACTTCCCAGACGTGAAGAGGCGGGAACGCGGAGAAAGTTATGTGTTCAGTAAACTGCTGTTTCCCTCTGCGGAATCTTCCACAATACAGGTAAGTAATAAATAACTGAAAATATCTTAGTCAAACGAAGATGTTCCGTCCGTTAATTGTTTAACAATGTTTTTAATTCCAAATGAGTAAGTTGTCATTAGACAGTGGGAGTGGAGTAAATACAGTGAAAATCGGGTATTAGACGGTGCCTGATTTCTAATCCGCTCTGGCTATATTTATATTATTATTAGCATTTCCACTTCATTGCTTTTCATTTTTTTTTGTTACCTGTTTTTGCAGTTAGTCTTATAGTGTTTTTAGCGGTTATTGATATGTTTGGTTCAATATTTAACACCTTTGTAATTCACTTTCAAAGTAAATGAAGTTAGCTAAAGCTAGTATGGTTGTCTCATTGAACTTTTACCTAGCTCTGTTAACATTCACTTTGGTTTTAAATGACGGTTATTGCAAGACATGGTCTTTCTTCACTTTTTTTTATTATCATTTGCATTTCTTCTTTCTTTCTCTCTCTCTCTCCTTTTTTTTGTTAAGCATTCGCCTCTTGCGGTAATGCAAGTTAAACTAGCGTGCCGGAGTTGCTAAATATTAGCTGTGTCTAAATTCAGGGGCTGCATCCTTCAAATTGACTTGAACGCTAGTGCATGGGAAAAAGAGCATAAACACGAGGTCAGAGGAAAAGGCAATGGCGGATAGTTATGAAAATTGCCTGTCGGACCTTTACTGCAACTACCAGCATCTTTATTGCATAGTATGAAACGCTGCTATTACATTTGGCAACAGATTGGATATTTATCTGTGAATTTTATATTGCAAGAGGTATTTATATGTATTTGTATTTTTTTTATACATTTGCAACAAAGTAAAAAAAAAAATCCACTGTGGAATTTTTATAAAATAATTTTGTCTGTTTTCTTTACCATAGTAACACCACAAAGAAAGCTGCCCCCTTTTTCTGATTGTTTGTGCCTCCTCTTTAATACATGGTAAGTTTTTACCATCATACATTTTTTATGATACTTTTATGATTTAATCAAAGTGAAAAAAAGGTGCCAATAAAACCATCCTTAAAACTGCTTCTCTTTTTTTCTTTCAGTGACTTGTATGTGGCAGTCCAAGCGTTGTTCCATCAGGGAGAGTAGTAGGTACAAATTATTGAAACACTGTACAGGGCTCGCAAAATCGCTAGCCCAACGTCCCGGGGCTAGCGATTTTTCCAGTCGGGCTACCAAAATCTATCTCTGCCCTGCCCGTCGGGCTATTGTAGGAAGGAAAAATGTATGTCAATGTTTTTGCATTCTTTCGGAAATGTAGCTGGGTAATTATGTCATTGGCATTGGTGAGCCACTGTCAATATGTGACATATTGAAATCGCGTTCGAATTTGCGCTTGTTTTTTGCTTTCACTTTGCAATCGCGCGAATTGTGTATAGAGAGCGACAGCACTGATCTGTGAGTGATGATAATTTGCGCACCAATTCCTCTGACATCGTCTTATCAATCGTTAGCTTACTATGCAAACACGACAAGTGAAATCTCCCGCAGCAAGCTTAACCAGGTTGATCGCGCAGAGAATCGCTGACCGTTATGTGAGTGCGTGTGTAAAAGGAGCAGGATATATATTTTAGTTCTGCTGAGCCAAATAAGACAGGTCAGGGTGAAGAAGTGACAGCCAAAGAAAAGCTTACCACAAAACGGAAAAGTTATGACAAATCAGACTATAAGGCAAAAAGAAAGTGCAGCTTTATGGTTTCATGGACAAAAGAATTTCTGTGGCTGCAATATGACGAGCTAAATAACCAGCAACTTCTTATCTGGTGCACGTCTTTTATTTTGACAGCGAATGCGCACATGCGGACCACTTATGTGCACCCGTGTAAATAACATAATGTTCTGCTGGGTGTGTTGTTGGTGTAGAATGTTTAGCTGATTTTAGAGTTTAGAAATGTGTTAAAATATAATGTAGAACTATTGTAGAGACACTGCCCTTAAAAGTAATAAAGGCTGACTGTGTCGTGAACTTAGGAGTAGATTGTAGGAGGTCTCTCCCCCCACTGAGTGGAAATTCCCCAGAGGATGTTTGGGGTGGGGGTCTCAACATTTGTAACTGTGGTCTGGAAGGGAGATGGGTTTTATGACCTCTAGGGAGTTACCTACACCCACAGTGTTTTAACTGTCACGCACACACATCCACACGCACACTCACTCATGTGCACTCACACATACACACAGGTATGCGTACACAGTCACACATGAGCACTCACATAGACACGTGGGAACGCGCACATGTAGGCATTCATGTGCTCGTGCACATAGACACAGACAGAGTTTGCAGCACACCGTGGGGGGTTTTATGATGGGGACAGCCTCTATAAAGCTGGCTGTAACTAACAAAGGGGTGAAGATTTGGAGAGGGACACCGGCCTCGTCTTCCCTTCTAGAAGTGCATGCTTAAATGAAGATGAATAAAGATGAATAAAGGTTTTGCAAAATGACTACTGAGTTCCGGTGCCGTCTCTGGAAGTTTCGACGAATAAAAGAACCGGGGTAAAACTGATTTCATAACATTGGTTTTCCCTCGATTTCTGAGTCGACAAGCGCCTTTGTTACTGGGACCAGTAATTTTAAGAAAGGCCCCCATTAGAAATTCATTATTGCTCAGTCTGCAATATCTTTCCCAGAACAAACACCAATTGCAAATAACCTACTAAAAATAAACCTGAAACAGCGTACTATGTTGCAAAGAGTGAACTACCACTGGCACAATTTAGCAGTCTTTGCAAACTTCAAAAAGCAAATGGCCTCGAAGTTTGCAAAGACTGCTCAACCCCCATATTGGTTTATTAAGCAAGATTTGCAGTAATTGCCTTGATTAAGAAAGTAGTTGTTCAAACAACAAGATTTAATTCTGTTTTCCTAAACTTTTTAACTTGTGTAGAATGAATTAAAACAAATTTCACTCTACATACTTAAATAATTCACTTCAAATCAATGTAAGTATACTATGTTGATCCAACGTAATCTGATTACATTAAACCACCAAATGCCAAATGTGTTGGTTTGACATGATCGAAAATGGTTTATTGTACTTGGTTAAATTGTGTGCAAAAAGGGTGCCATGATTAAATTGTGTTCATCCAACAACAGATTTTTTTGAGTGTATGATTTCCTGTATTTGATGCAGAATTTTTTTTGTTTTTGTAATAATACACAATAAATAGCAATAGCATGCACGTGGTGCGTGTGTAGTTGTCTGCCTCTTATAACTCCAGTGATTTTCCTGCAGTTTGAAATCTTGTGCGATCTTGTGAATTTCATGAGTTCAGCAACTAACCACTCTTCCTAGATTGTATCATGTCGTCTCAACAAGAACAAATTAAGTTGTTGAATTTCGTACAGATTCTTCATGATTTAATTAAGTTCATAGAAACATGAAATTATTGTGTTCAAATTACAAGTTAGACTTTTTTAATGTAACAACAATTTACTTTTTTTGGTATACTAAAAAAAGTAGAGGTGGCTGCTCGACTTGACTGAGATGGATGCCTTCCTGAAACCACGATCTAAAGAGCGTGAGTCTGAAACCCGTGCAGTGTCGCGGGATTTAACATTGATATAATATTGACTTACTTCACTTGAACATGATATGAACAATTTAATCTAGCCTCTCTGCATATCATGTAGTTTCTACACTATGTAGTTACACTTAACTTTAAAGCATGAGGCAATTGTGTTAAATACACGCAAGATGCTTACGTAAATCCAAGAGCTGGCCAATCCCTTTTTTTCAGTGCACGTGACTCTGGCCAAACGAATCAAGCTTCGACACAGTGCTTCTGAAGCAGTGTGTTGATTTTTTTGACACGCTTCAAGCGAGCTTCAGCTTCAAGCGAGCCATCACTATTACTTTGAGTTCAGCATTAAAGCTGTTTTTTGAGTTCACGTCTGTCTCCGGAGTCTGCACTTTGGGTCCTTTTCCTGCCTGCACACAGCCGTTTCATAACAGGCTGTTGCTCACAACCAGAAGATTTGAACACCAGGTGTATGCTACGCCAGCCAGAGTTGCACATTTATCTTCTCTCACTGACTTCATTCAAAGTCAAGAGAAGAATAAACACTACCGTAAATGGAGCATTCAGATGTCTACAGTTTACTTGCACATGTACTGACCTGAAATTTGAAGTTTAATATGAACATCCACCACTGTAACTGTTCACATACACTTATGGTAAAATGTAAGTGCACCCTTTTTCCTTTCTTTGGTTTCACATATTAGGACATAATAAACATCATCTGGTCCTTAAGAGTTTTTAAAGGTATTAAATAAACAATGACATGGTGTAATATGTTTTATAGTTCATGTGAAGTTGGAGTGATTTTAAGACCTGATGAAGACTATGTAGCTTTTATTGTCCTGATGTGTGAAACCGAAGTGTTGGGGCGGGCGGCGTGTCACGTGGTTCTTCTATTTTCCTCCTTTTAGGTGCTTCCAGCACTTCCGGGTTATCTGCTTGGTTATCCGGGGGCTTTGACTTTGGTTCCCCATCAGATTGTCTCCATCCACACGGTGGTAATTTGGTTTCCCTTGCTGCCTAAATAGCTTGGAAAGAAAGCAACGGGACTTCCTCAAATTTCTTAAAGACATTTCAACTCTCATTCAAGAGGCTTCTTCAGTTAAAGAACTGGAAACCTACCCCGACTTCCCTGGTTGTTCTTTTTCCATCGTCTCAACCTGCCCATAATTCCAGACTCCCATTTCTCTCCCAGTGCTGGAAATAAGGATTGAGCCACAATCCTGTGCATGATCAACTCCACAGGTGGGAAACCCATCTGCCTCACTTTGTGGATCTCCCACATCACAACTAAATTCTCCACAAACCTCAACGTTCTTCTGTTCAGTTAGTATTTTATCTTTTAATACTGTAATTTTACATAACTGATAAATGAGTCCTATATTTGATGTCATATTTTGCATGAGACAATTAATAATAATATACAATTAATATTTAATGCAATATGCACAGTCAACCACTACTGTTACATTAATACAACAACATTTGCATTTGGACTACCATATTGAACAGCATCTCCATACCAACGAAAGACCTTCCATGTACAATTTGCAAAGCTTAAGCTCCAATGTTGGTTTTGCAGCTGATACTAAAGTTGTGTTCATCTTTTGTATTTGTACTCACCTGCTGGGACAAGTGTGATATGAGACTGGCATTGAAGAGCAACTTCTCTGCAGTGATGTGCAGAAAATCAGAAATGGCCTGGAACTGTGTGAACCGTTTCTTGATCTTCTCCATGAAAGGCTGTGAGGATTTTTTCATGATGTCTTTGTGTGTGGACATCACAGAGTCGATGTAAGCTTTGTCATAAGGTACAGGATAGGTCAAAGTGTCATAGTGTTTCCCCGGGCCCATACGTATGGTGGTCTCTGGCATCACCACCGTAACTCTGTGTCCACGGCGACCCATTTCCTGGGCAATGGCTTTAAGACCTATCCAATGACTCCCATCCATGGGCACCACGAGCAGTTTGCCTAAAAACTGTGAAAAACTTGCAGGCTTGGTGTGAGGAAGTTCAGCCTCTTCTGTCTTCAGCTTGCTCTCAGGACTTGACTTTTCTGATGCAGATCCCTTCATATTATCCACAGCACCACTTATTTCCATGACCACGTTAAGCAGCAAAAACACAAAGACTCCTGCTGTCCTCATAGTTCTTAGTCAGTGTACCAACGGCTGACTGAAATGAGCACAGAGAAAGTTTGGAGGGAATGGCAAAGGAAACACCCCCTTCTCTGAGCTTTAAGTTCTACAGCTGTGAACCAAGCTCCTCTACCTGCAGGCTCCTCTGAATAAGTTGTTTTAATTCCTCTGTGAATTAGCAGATTTGATTTGCATGTGTCTCTGTTGGGAATCTGGGTGAGAGGAGCATGAGTGCAATAACCCTGCTAAAGCAATCTTTAGCCCTTTGAAACATAAATGCAGTTTCAAAGAGCAGCGTTATCGCAGTATTTCTCAACAGTAGTGTTTTTCCAAACCTCTCTGGAGCCACACTGAGGGTCAACTACCTGGATCTTTTTAACACAGTTGCACTAAAGTCTTTGTAGTTGGTATCAGACAACTCACACATTTACACACTGAACATTCTAATCAAGACACATGTCAAGAAAAAGTAATATTAGCTTGGGAACCCCTCTCAGCATCATAATAATTCACTCTATTTTAAACAAAAAATGGTATGTCTTTTATCTTCTTTGGAATATCTGGAAATATGGTTTTCCTGGTTTTATGAACAAGGATTTTTATTTTTAGTGAAGCAGTATTTACTTGTATGAAATTCAATCTGAAGACCTGCTGTGCAAAAAATTGGGTACACACCAAAATTAGTTGTTAAACCTTGGACTCTATAGACAGATGTGTCCAATCATAAGAAAAGGTATTTAAGGTGGCACATGGCAAGTTGTGCTTCTCTTTGCCTCTCCTCTGAAGAGTGACAGCATGGGATCGTCAAAGCAACTCTCAAAAGATCTGAAAACAAAGATTGTTCAGGGGGAGGCTTGTATGCAAAAGCTCATTTAGATAAGCCAGATTCATTTAGGAAGAAAGAGCTTTGGACTGATGAAATAATAATTGAGTGTTTCGGTCATAACAAAAAGCACTTTGCGTAGTGGAAGGAAACACTGCATTCCAAGAAAAACACCTGCTACCCACTGTCAAATGGAGGCTCCATCATTCTTTGGAGCTAGTTCAAGGACTGGGGCCCTTGTTGAAGTCCAGGGTCAGATGAAGTCAACCCAGTATCAACAAATTCTTCAGGATAATGTTCAAGCATCACTCACAGAGTTGAAGTTTGTGGTGTTGGACATTCCAACAAGACAATGACCCAAAACACAGTTGGAAATCTACAAAGGCATCATGCAGAGGGAGAAATACAATGTTGTGGAATGGTCATCACTGTCTTCTGACCTGAAACGTAATAGAAAATCGGTGGGATGATTTGAAGCAGGCTGTCAATACCTGGCTGACATCAGATTTAAATGAAGTGGAGAGATTTTGTAAGGAAGAAATAAACATAATTCCATCCAGAAGAAAGGTTCCCGAATGCTTTCATATGACTGTATGTGGCACCAAATCACAAAAGCAGTTTACACTTTAAATTGTTAAATAAAGACTAGAATAACAGAGAAATTCCCAACAATCAGACAACCCCCTCTGAGCAAGCACGTGGCACGTGGTGGGAAGAAAAAACTCACTTTTAACAGGAAGAAACCTCTGGCAGATCCATGTTCAGGGAGGTGCAGCCGTCTGCAGTGACTGATTGGAGGTGGTGGGGAGGGAGATGGGACAAAAGACACACTGTAGCAGAGAGAGAAAAAATTATAACTACTGTGCAGTGGTAAACACATAGTGAGTAAAAAAAAGTCAATCGAAGACAAAACAAAAACACAGCAAATACAAACACACACAGAGCATGCATTGTAATGTATAAAAACTCTGACAGTTTCTTTTAATAAAATGTAAAAAATCAAATACTGATCAAATACTGATCATTCAACAAATCATCAGTATTTGCCCTCTGACCATTTAATATTGGGAATCAATATTCTTTCAAATCTATTAAAATCACATCCAGAAGAGGGCGCTGCTGGTGCTACACTCCCTCGGTTTTCCTCTGCGGGGCCAAGAAACTAGTGATGGGCAGATGAAGCTTCATGAAGCACTGAAGCTTTTCATCCAATTGGTTCACCCCAGCGCAAAGCGTCTTGAAGCTTCATTTGCTCTAGTAGGACACCTACTGGATGTAAAAATATTAGTTGGAATGAATTTGAAGAGTGTGGCCTTTTGCACACAGCCTGTAAATGTCAACAACAAAAGGAGTGTGTAAAACATCTATATTGTAGTGATGGCAATATACTGTGTATATTTATACTGGCAGTATGGAAATGATTATTTGGAAATGCTTAAAATGGAAATGATCATTTACTGTGAGGTGAGGTGTGGTTGGGGTGTGGACAGTGGTTGTGCTTTTGTAACGTTGAGGTATGGACAGCTACACACTGAGGCTTTGAGCCTCAGTCCTGCCCACATTTTATTCTGTAAAAACTAAATTTCCACTGCTTTTATGGCCTTTTTAGTGGGGAGTACATAGCTAGGATTTAATGTTTTAACAAATCTTTTAAATCCTTTGTCCTCCACAATGCTAAATGGCTGTGAGTCCTCAATCACCATGCTGACCAGGTCTTCATCTATTTGAGATTGTTCTGCTGAGGAAAGACAACAAAAACAAAGCACAAATATAAATATCACACACGTCACTTATTGCATTGTATAATATTGTTATATCATTTAGTAACATTACAGCATGCTATATTATCATTGCATTTGATGGCTCACCTGGTCTTGCTCCACAATCGGTGTTCCCCTTATTCACATGCAAAGCTCTGTAGTGCCTAAGCATGGATGAGGTGTTGTTGTTATATCCCAGCTCCCTGGCACATAGCAAACACTTCACCTTGTACAAAAGTACAGACAGCTTAACATAAGTTTTATTGCACCATCAGTATTATGAAAATACATCTTCTGTAGAAATTTACATACCTTGTTGGGAGGAATAAAATCAAAATGTTCCCACACAGGGGAGGACAGCCTCCTCTTCTTAGCTGGCTCCATTCTCTCCTGACTTTCTCTCCTCACTCTCATAAACCTCCAAACTGTCTCTAACTCTCACTAACCGCAACTCTCCATCAAACACCCACATTTTGAATGAAGTCTAAGGGGTTTATATCTCTATCATAGCTCGCGGCAAAGTTCGAACCACTTCATGAACCAGTCACGTGGTACAGCCGGGCAGCGAGGCTTCGGACGTCATCATTTTCAGCTCCTCCCATAAATGAAGCAAGCCTCGATACGCGCATCGCGGAAACGCCCCCTAAATTACTCGACACAAGGTTTGCACAAGCCTCGATACAGAACGTCACATCACTACCAGAAACAAGCATGGCGGCTTCCAGTGTTTTCCGACCGGGCTTGTTCAACCATAAAGTTGCAATAGTGACAGGTGGAGGCACCGGGATCGGTAAAGCTATCTCTGCGGAGCTGCTGGAGCTGGGTGAGTGAGTTCTAATAGTTGTTGTAGCGCAAAGAGTCTGAAGTGAGGAGCAGCTGAGTGACAGCAAGTGAACTTCGACACAGATACAAACAAGTCTGTAAGAGTCGCACCAGTGACCGCGGTCAAGTGCGCGCAGGGACACTGTGAAAGTGTGGCTGTGAGTGTTCGCTAACAGCTGGAAACACCAAACATCTGGTGGCTGTCAGTGTTGTTTCACAGTAAATTGACTCGAAGCTTTATTTCGGAAAGTGCTGTAATTGTTTTTCGTGGCTCACTTGTTGGTCTTCAGGCTGCAGTGTGGTGATCTCCAGCAGAAAGGCAGACAGGCTGGAGGCAGCAGCTCGGGAGATGAGACAGAAAATCCCTCCCTCCAGTCCTGCAAGTGTCACTGCTGTGCCCTGTAACATCCGCAGCGAGGAGGAGGTGAGCAGCTCTGCATCTGCTGCTCGTTTCAGTGCATAAGTGGCTGATTTTCTTTTTGTCTTTCTGTCATTTGAAGGTGAAGGCTCTTGTGTCATCAGTACTGAAGCGATATGGCCGTATAGACTTTCTGGTGAACAACGGAGGAGGTCAGTTCAGCAGCCCTGCAGAAGACATGTCCTCTAAGGGCTGGAAGGCTGTGGTAGACACCAACCTGACAGGAACCTTCCACTGCTGCAAGGAGGGTGAGCCGGGCACAGATAACACAGGCTTTGGTGTTTGTGGTTTGGTCTCTCAGCGTGACCGTCATTGTTCTCCCCTCCAGTCTACACAGCATGGATGAAGGAGCACGGAGGCGCCATCGTCAGCATCATCGCCAACATGTGGAACGGCTTTCCGGGCATGGCGTAAGAACAGTTTCCCTCATTATATACACACGAATGTGCAAAGTCACATAGTTGTTTTTTAAAAAAAATTGCCTGCTGCGTGGTGTGTCTCCTCCTCCCCAACAGCCACACAGGAGCAGCAAGGGCAGCGGTGGATAACTTAACTAAGAGTCTCGCTATCGAGTGGGCAGCCTCAGGGGTTCGAATCAACGCTGTTGCACCCGTGCGTACAGCTCAGCACTTAATCCGTTTTGTTTCAGTTTTTCAAGATGCGCATGATTTTCATCTCTCTGTTTGGCTGCAGGGTACAATCTTTTCCAAAACAGCGATGGAGAACTATAAAGAGTACGGACCACATCTTTTCAAGATGTCCGTTCCATTCACTCCTGCGAAGAGGCTGGCAGTGCCCGAAGAGGTTTGCAACCCAGTTCCCAGCTTTGTTAGAGGAAAAAAAGAGTCTCCTGAAAATTCCCCTTGGTGTTGTTAAAAAAAAAAAAAATGAAGCCAGACCACAAAGGTCTCACAGTGTTCCATAAACAGTATTAGAGGATATAAAGAAGTAGTTGTGAAGCCACACAATAGAAGAAGAGAGGTTAAATCACAGCTGTAATCACCAATTTTTGAATTGCCGTCTTTGCCCAGGTCTCATCTGCAGTGTGTTTCCTGCTCTCTCCTGCTGCTTCCTACATTTCTGGAGCCACGTTGAAGGTCGATGCGGGACAAAGTTTGTATAAGTCCATGTGGGAGATACAGAGTACGTATAGCTCTCTAACACAACTGCACTGTAGTCTTCCCAGTATATATTAGATTTAGTACGAGGAGCTAAATTCTTGTGTTTGTCTCCAGACCACAGTGCATGGCCTGAAGCTCCAGAGGGGGAGAACCTCGATGCTCTGAATGAACTGGTCGACCCAAAAAGCAAACTCTGATTCACTCGTGGGACGTGCGAGAGCACAAAATCCCCATATACAGAAAGTCTGTATATGTAGTGTGTGACTGATTGTTAAGAATTTGCACATAATTGTATGTAATTAATAGTACGAGAAGTGTCCAGAGGTAAAGATTTGTAACATGCAACTTTTGAAATGTACATATCATTTTTCTCTCCAATTCTCTTGTCAACAAGTCTGTGAGTAAAATTTAATAAAACTGTAAAACAGAACAATATAATTTTCTTTTTTGATTTAACATCTCTGTGTCTGTTTTGAACTCATTATCTCATAAAAAAGTCTAAAAAGATGTCTGATCATATATTGAACAGATGGAATGAAAAATATTTTATGCCATATTTAGGAAATTCTTTTGTTACAGCAGTTGACAGGAATATGAAATCGCCATTACTATTAGTATTACTACTAATAATGATAATATATGGACATTGATTTTCTGCCTGGTAGATATTTTGTATTATAGAAGGTTACAGCATGTAGTATCAAACGTTTCCTGCATCTGTTCTTGATTAATTGTGTTAAATGCACTTGAGAAACCAAAGAATGTGATCCTCGCTATATAGAGGTAAGATCTCGACAGCATGTATATGATTACAAACGGCTCTCACAGTTTTGGCCTGTGTGCAAACAGCAGAGTGTACAGACATGTTTTTTTCTCCTGTGGTCTCAGACCATCTAATCATTTGCAAATGAAATGTCTATCTTGCAGCTGGCTGCCAGGAATACAAAAAGACATTCAGACGATAGTAATTGTTTCAGCATGGTAACACCGCATGTTAATAATAATAAGTGTCATTAATAATAATAAGTGTCATTAGGTGTAAATATATATAGATTGTGGATTTATGTAGTTGTTCTGTGTTTGATGTTGAAAATCAATCATATGTTCATAATTAAATAACGTTATTTTGTTGATCACGGGCACCAAACAACAACAAAAAAACAGCGTGACTTTAAAAGTGAAAAAAAAAGCGTTATGGAGTTTTGTCCCTAATGCCGTGCCATAATTTGCCGTATACCTGCATCAACTGTCGTAACAATTATCCCAGCAGCAGAGGTCACAACAATAGTTCAGGTACCGGATTTATTCCTCTTTAAAATCTTCGGTGTTTCTGTATTACAGTCGTTTGTGTTTCTTTCTCACACCAGGCGACAGGAAAGCAATATTTTCACCAGGGAAGAGGCGTTTGAAAATAAATGTTAGAAGAATTGCAAACAGAAATGCATTGCTAACGTAATGCTAGCCTCCTTGTATGTGTGAAGTTGACGTTTAATTGACATATTATCCTCTAATAGGTCGGTGGGTTTAACCAGACAGGCTACACAGTAATAATGTTGGCTATTTAAAGAGAGTTAATCGCTGATAACTTTGTTCGAGGAAGTGTAAATAGCGAGGTTAACATTTTTGTGTTTGTGTCGTTTAGCCTAGCAGCAAATATGGCTTGTGGGACTGACACGGCACTTAAACACATCTTTAATAATTCGGAATTTACTCGATAGTCGTTACAGTCACTAGATTTTATCCTGATGATTCTCGCGCTTTTGTTTCCTTTGTTAAATAAGTCGATAGTGCATAATAATTTTAGTGTGCAATGTAAATAAAGCTTAAATTTTACGACTAACTTTTTAACTACAGCTAAGCACCCTAAAGGGGATGGATAGACAGATAACGGATAATTTATTGATCCCACAGGGGACATGTTTGTATTACCGCAGCAGGTTATAATAAAAATAGTAAAGTCTACAATAAATAAACAGCATAGGGAAAGTAACACTGCCACAGGCACACAGTGAGCCTTATAGTATGAGATTTTATGTAAAGTTTTATATATACAACAGTGATTAAAAAAACAATAACAAAAAAATTAGGTTAAGTGGATTTTTATTCCTGACAGGCGTGTTCACCTGTCACAGACAGAAAGAGTTACTGTACAGTTTCACAGAGAATGACAGGACTCATTTCCTTAAGCTTATTTGTGGCTTTCATGTAATCATCCTTTGAATACATTAGCCATTTGCATGATTACACCCAGATACCAGAAATAAGTTGCAGATTTGGTCACAATGAACTTCGTCCTGTTGTTTTAAAATAAAAGTTCCTCTGTTTGAACATGTTTGTATTAAGCGAGCTGCTGCCATTTGCTGAACCTACTGAAAGTGAGCGTGTTTCATTAAGTAAAACACAGATGACACAAGAAGCAAAACAAAGTCTGCCAGTAAGGTGAAGGTTAAAAAAATGGGCTGTTTGCTTATGTTTCCAGTATGGGAGGTGACCACGGCCACAGCAAGCTCTCCATGCCAGATTGGCGACAGTGGAAGACACAGGGAACGCCGCTGGAGTTCACACAGCAGAGGCTGGCTGCACGGGGTCTGAAGGACCCATGGGCACGGTCAGTATTTTTGCCCATGTATGATATATTTCTGACATCTCCTTATATTCTGTGTGATCTGACACTGCTGCCCGTCTTTCTTTCCTGTCACTTTCCCTTTCTCTGCAGCAACGAGGCGTGGAGGTATTCAGGCGGCTTCGCTCGTGCTGTGACTCTGTCAGAAGTTCTGCTGAGAGGATTCAAGTGGGGCTTTGCTGCCTTTACTGTAGCTCTGGCTATAGAGTACACCATGTTCCCTCCAAAGAAGGGTGGCCACTAATGTTCATCATTGCCCCTCAACCCCAGAGCATATGTAATGGAATCTAATTATATTCTGTGTTTTCTCTAGATTAAATACCTTTGTGATCACACAAGGCTTCTTAAGTGTATTCAATTAGAATGTAATCAACATTTTGCATTAAGGTTTTATTGATACGGATGTTTTATCAAAACATCCTTTAAACCGTGATGAGAATACAATTACAACATCACAGTACTTCCAGTAAAAAAAAAACTGTCCTTACTCCTGCTTCCACTTTCGTCTCAGTTTACGGAAGCACAGCTTCATACATTTTGCTGTCAGCATTACAAAGACAAGCACCACAGTAGTTAGCAGCACTATTACATCCAGGCTGAAGTACTGGAACCAGTAGAGTTCATGGAGAGCCGATTTGAGATGCTTCGCCCCTTTATGCCGCATCACAAATTCTGTCCAATACACTGAAAGCTCAAGCGGGTCCAACGGCCGATCATTATGAAGATCTGACAGCTTCTTCACGTTCTCTTTATACCTGAAAACACAGATAAATGGGAAGGGTTTTTTTTAAATGACAGTGAGCTGAGTTAGATCATATGTAAAGTTCTTTCAAGAACAGATGGTACAGTGAAGGTTTGTTAGATTTTTTTTATTTTTTGCAATTAATGTGACCACCATCAGGTTTAACACAAGTCCTAAAATTAGATAATGTGATGTGGACCCAACTGAACAAATGATGACCTTTTATTTACTTAAGAAAAAGTCACTCATTGCATACCTGTGAGGGGGAAAGTAAAAGCCTGCACCCTGTTTTAGTTTAAAGCACAGGGATCTGTCCAAGTCTGATATTCAAAACACTCAGAAATACACTGAGGCACAAATAAAGGACATTTCTGAGGACATCAGTAAAAGAGTATCTGATGCTGAGGCTGGAAAAAATGATAAAAGTCAGACTGCTAATACAGGAAATTCAGGACCAGTGTTACACTCTTTGGTGTGCATGACCACCAAGGAGGCACCCTCATGTAGCTGCAATCATGACTACACATAGAATAGTCATTTGTGAAATGAGAGGGCAAGTACGTTGGGTTAAGGTCAGAAAGTCTCACTGAGTCTAAAAACCACATGATACACAGGCACCTGGAAAAGTTTTGCATTCAGTTATCTTCAGATGTTTGTGGTGTGCACGGTGGTCCTGCAAATAGAAACCCCTCATATTCCATAAAGAACCCCCATGACTGTCACCTGCTTGCTAAAGATGTGCTTGTTTGAAAAAAAAAAAAAAAAAAACCATTTTGTAGACCAAAATGGAAAGTTTTGGTTGAATGTGAGCCGTCTGCTGACTCCCTCACCTGCTGTCATTGATGACCTCCTTCAGTCCCTTCAGAAGAGTTTCTGTATTAGTGTCTAAAATGTTCAACACGATTCCTACACCTCTGCTGGCCATCCTCGCAGCGTTGTCCGGCTGGTCCCCGTTCAGGGGCACCATCAGCATTGGAACGGCGTGACACAGTCCCTCAAACAGACCATGTGAGCCAGCGTGAGTGATGAATGCACGGGCTCCCGGGTGAGCTAAGACACAAAACATGCAGAAATATCAGATATTTTGATATGTGACACATCAGCGTGCTTCACATTTCAGGATGTGCTGCTGCAGACACACACCTAGCAGGTCATTCTGTGGGACCCATTTCATCATCTTCACATTTTCCGGGACATTGTCAGGAACCTTTCCAGTGTATCTCCATATGACCTGTCATAGTTTTATTGTAGATTAAGATTAGCTGTATTTATTTATAAGACAAGATAAGCTGTATCCTGATATACCTTCTGTGGAATCTGTCTGAAGGCCTCCAGAAAGACAGAGGTGATTTCCTCTGGCAGATCTGACACCATGGAGCCCAGAGTGAACACTACAAACCCGTGCTCTCCAGACACCCAGGAATCTAGATCCTGACAAAACACAAACTTACTTAAGTACTTTGCATTTATCACTCTTACCTGATTGGTCTTACAGTCTTACGGTAAGTGGTGTCAATCAGAATGTTCATAAATGCATTTAGAGTCTAAAACTCATAAAGTCTTACTGGGGGCAGAGGATGTTTCACATTGCAATTGATTCCACCAACCAGTACAATATTGGGCATGAGTGGGCGTGGGAAATCCAGCGTGAAGTCATTCCTGTTTAAATACAGCAACAGTTTTTTGGTTTTTTACACTCACACAGGCAGCAAATGTCAACAATACACAGACGTTCCATGTGTTACCTCAGCAGCCAGATATCAGAGTCTGAAAGCACTTCAGCCACGCCCACGTTCTCTCCAAGGAAGTCACGGGTTATTTGGTCAAAGCGCCAATACAGCAGTTTGCAAAGCAGCGGCTCCACCAATGCCACCTGTGGGTCAGAGGCATTACAGGACAATAATACAGCACCAAAACTGAAGACATAAATCCAAGACATACTGTAATACTAATAACACTGACATACTAGTTTGTCCCAAATGAACCTCATTGTAAGCAGAGATTGACGGTAACGCGTTACTGTAATCCGATGACTTTTTTCAAGTAACGAGTAAATTAAAGCAGTACGATTGCAAAAAAAAAGCAAGTAGATTACTTTTACTTTCCCATAAGCACGCTGTGTTACCGCGTTACTAAAACTTTACATGCTGGTAAGCACATATTTCCTGAGCAATATGGTCACAAACCAACAGTGTTTTGTTTGTGACCATACATTGTCTGAAAGAAGATTGCAAATAACATTCCTGGAAAAGCTGTGCTTTAAGGCTTGAATATGCTAACTTCCGCCTGGCTCACCAAAGTGTTGATAAATCTCTCTTTGAAACTCATTTTATCCGTGTATCCAGTGAAAAAGCGAGGAACGTATGAGGGTGGAGATGGGCAGCCAGCAGACTTCATGTCCAAGTGACACGGTATTCCTCTCAGCAGATTGACAGTAGGGAGACCTGGAAGTGATTGAGTAATGATAGGTGAGAAAATGTGCAGGTGTACAAGCAAACAGATAACCTGAGTGCAGAGGAGCTCACCTAATTTCCGAGCTATTAATGAGCCCGTGGGAACCATGGGATCTGTCAAGACGGCATCAAAGTCCTATAAAGTGAAACAGGGAGAAGGTGGAAAAGCAGAGAGGAGTCAATCTTCCACTTTGTATCAGCACTACACTGTCTTGCATACATGGTTCACACATGGAGGATTTTACAGATTGTAGGTACAAAGGTATAAAGTGGCTAAACTGGACCTATGATGCTCATTTGAAAGTAGGACAGCATTGCATGATTCACAGTTCAGTTTTTATCCTTTATTGGACCTTTGTGCAGCCCCCGAGTTCATCATCAGTCTAGCAGAAGCCTTTTTTTTTTATAGCCCCTCCCCCTTTAAGTAAACTTTTTTTTTCTCATTGGCTGTTGCTCATAACCAGAAGATTTGAACACCAGGTGCATGCTACGCCAGCCAGAGTTGTACATTTATGTTTGGCATATCTTCTCTCACTGACTTCATCCAAAGTCAAGATAAGAAAAAGCACTTGCAGAAACAGAGCATTTAGATGTCTACAGTTTACTTGCACATGTACTGACCTGAGCTTTTAAGTTTAATATGAGCATCCACCACTGTTCACATACAGATATGGTAAAAAGAAAGTGCACCTGTTTTCCTGTCTTTGGTTTTACATATTAGGACATAATAAACATCATCTGGTCCTTAAGAGGTTTTAAATAAAGGTCTTAAATAAACAATGACATGGTATAATATGTTTTATAGTTCACGTGAAGTTGTAGTGGCCCGATTTTGAGACCTGATAAAGCCTATATAGCTTTTAATGTCCTGATGTGTAAAACCTTAGTGTCAGGGTGGGCTGCGTGGCGTGGTTTTTTTATTATTATTTTTTTTTCCATGGGTCTATTAATAATAATATACAATTAAAATTTTAGGAAATATACACAGTCAACCACTACAGTTACATTAATAGATGTACAACATGATGAGAATTTGGACCGCCAACTTGTAGAAGAGAACCTTCATCCCAACACTCTTACACAGTATAAGCAAAAGACCCTCCATGTACAATTTGCAAAGCTTAAGCTCCAATGTTGGTTTTGCAGCTGATACCAAAGTTGTGTTCATCTTCTGTATTTGTACTCACCTGCTGGGACAAGTGTGATATGAGACTGGCATTGAAGAGCAACTTCTCTGCAGTGATGTGCAGAAAATCAGAAATGGCCTGGAACTGTCTGAACCGTTTCTTGATCTTCTCCATGAAAGGCTGTGCAGATCTTTTCATGATGTCTTTGTGTGTGGACATCACAGAGTCGATGTAAGCCTTGTCATAAGGTACAGGATAGGTCAAAGTGTCATAGTGTTTCCCTGGGCCCATACGTATGGTGGTCTCTGGCATCACCACCGTAACTCTGTGTCCACGGCGACCCATTTCCTGGGCAATGGCTTTAAGACCTATCCAATGACTCCCATCCATGGGCACCACGAGCAGTTTGCCTAAAAACTGTGAAAAACTTGCAGGCTTGGTGTGAGGAAGTTCAGCCTCTTCTGTCTTCAGCTTGTTTTTGGGACTGGACTTTTCTGAACTAGATCCCTTCGTATTATCCACAGCACCAGTTATTTCCATGACCACGTTAAGCAGCAAAAACACAAAGACTCCTGCTGTCCTCATTGTTCTCTCGTCAGTGTACCAACCGCTAATTGCATTGAGCACAGAGAAAGTTTTGGGGGAGTGACAAAGGAAACACCCCCTTCCCTGAGCTGTAAATCAGGCTCTTCTCTCTGCACGCTCCTCTGAATACGTTGTTTAAATTCCTCAGTGAATTGGCAGATTGGATTTGTGTGTGTTCAAAGTCCTTCCTGTTGGGAATCTAGGTGAGAGGAGTAGCCCTGCTAATCTAAAGCAATCAAAGAGTGTACTGTGGCTTTAATGCAGTTTCAAAGGGCAGCGTTATCACAATATTTCTCAACAGTAGTGTCTTTCCTGCCCTCCCCGAAACCAGGGTCAACTATCTGCATCGTTTTAACACAGTTGCACTTCAGTCTTTTTAGTTGGTATCAGACACACAACCCACTAATTTACACATTGAACATTCTAGACACAACTCAAGAAAAATCACAACAGAGGGGGAAGCCATCTGGCATCCACTCATATATACTAGATTCATTGATTATCAACAAGTGTGAGCTCCTCTATCAAAGTAGAAATTTGGGTAGTTTGCTGGTCTGCATAATTCAGGTGCATGTTAACACAATACCAAGTAGGAAAGACATCAGCAGCAACTGTTGCTGCCCATTACTTTGGGAAGAGGTTTAAGACCATTTTCAAACAATTTGAAGTCCATCATCCTACAGCGAGAAAGATTATTCATAAATGGAAAACCTTCAAGGCAGTTGCCACACTTCCCAGGAGTGGAAGTCACAGCAAGTTTACCCCAAGACTACAATGCTCAGAGACAATGCAAAAGTAAAGTAAGTAAGTAAAGTAAAATTTTATTTATATAGCACATTTCTAGATAAAAGATCACAAAATGCTTCACAAGGTATAAAACAAAAACAGTCAAAAGTTAACAAAATGCAATTTTAAAAAGATGTGTTTTTAGCTGTTTTTTAAAAGCAGTCACTGAGTCTGCAGATCTTAAGTTCTGAGGAAGAGAATTCCACAGTCTGGCGGCCACAGTAGCAAAAGCTCTATCACCCTTGGTTTTCAGTCTTGTATACTGAATAACAAGTAGGCCCTGAGGCCTACACAAAGACCTCAGGGACCTACTAGGGGCATAGGGCTGTAAAAGTTCAATGATGTACGCTGGTGCATGTTCTTGAAGAGGCCGAAGACTGTCTATCTTAATGACAGTACAAAAGGCAGCAAATATATATAGCGCCAAATCACAACAACAGTCACCTCAGGGTGCTTTATTTTGTGAGGTAAAGACGTAAAGGTGAGGTATGAGCCAGTAATAGGAGAAAATGAGCAGGCAATAAAATGGACTTGTTAGGCAGAGTTTGCCATCTGACTTAAAACACTTCAAATCAATTTTTGATGATAGACACAACTAAAAAAATCCTGATCAGATACAGACACATGTACACAATACACACTACTGCTCAAAATTCTTGTTTTAATTATAAATTTACATTTGCTTTAACGTAATATTACATGAAGCTTGCCAGTAATGTTTTCACAGATGTGTTTTTAGCCTGACTCCATGTCTGCATTGTGTGGGTGGAAACATCCAGATAAATGTCCCAAGGTTTTCTAACGGAGCATTTTATTATAACCAGATGAACAATGTCACTGACTTCACCTGTCAGTGGGTTTAGTTTTGTGGCTGATTTGTGTGTGTGTTGTTTTTGTGTTGTAATTGTTGAAAGCTCCTATTTGACATCTCTCTCACTGTGTGTTGCAGTTTTTATGCAGACTTTGGGCCCCTCAACCTGGCCATGCTGTACAGATACTGCTGGAAACTCAACAAGAAGCTGAAGGTAATGCAGATGAAGGTCTGTACTTCAGACTCAGAGCTTTGTATGCTGCATAGATATCATTTAGAAAACGCGTTACACTCTTATTTTGAAAGGTCTTTGCTCTGATGGTGTGTGTGCACTCCTCTGACAGTAGACGCCTATTTTAAATGTATTAATGCACATGTGCTGTTTTCACTGATTATTGATTGTCATTATTGGTTTATAGTCTTTCACAATGTCTAGAAAGAGACTGGTTCACTACACCAGCTATGACCAGAAGAAGAGAGCCAATGCTGTGGTTCTCATTGGTGCCTATGCTGTAAATATCATTTCATTTGTCCATCACATCATCTGATTGCCCGTCTGTCTGTCCATTATTAGTTACGTATTTTAACCTCTGCCCTGTAGGTGATGTATTTGAAGAGAAGCCCAGAAGATGCCTA
This sequence comes from Simochromis diagramma, assembly GCF_900408965.1. Classification (NCBI taxonomy): domain Eukaryota; kingdom Metazoa; phylum Chordata; class Actinopteri; order Cichliformes; family Cichlidae; genus Simochromis; species Simochromis diagramma. Next base: position 2,256,177 of record NW_024387049.1, read on the forward strand.
CAGGACTCTGATAGCAGGAAACAACACAGGCTATATGCCGTTTAGGTACAGGCTGCTGCTTTCTATGAAACAGCACTTCATGCTGGGGCTGTTGTCATTACATTTACTGAGACACTATTCTTCTCTGTCTGTTAAATCTAGCTTAGCTTAGCATAAAGACTGGAAGCAGGGGTAACAAGAAGAAACTCCACCTAGCTGGAAATTATTTGGCGACCTTGGCATGAACGTTCCAGGAAGTCAGGAAACCTCATCAAACCCACACTTTTAAGTTTGGGATGGGAACATTTTCCCGTATTATTGTAGGGTTTTTACTGCTGTTGTGATTTGGCACTATATAAATAAAACTGAATTCAGAAATTTGAATGAATTGTTAACAGTTTATGAGCTCTTAGTGAGCTTTAGCGGTGCCAGTTGGTTGATTTCATTCATCTAGACTGAGCTAAGAACGTGTTTCCCCCCATTCCCAGTCCTGAGCTCAGCTCAGCTAAACAGGTGCTGCTTAGCTTTTACACTCTTAGTGATGGTTTATGTTTATTTACAGTGCAAACAAGTCTGAGACCATATGTGAACAGATATGATCTGAACCCTATCCTATTATAAAAGCTTTTGTTTATAACTACACTACTATTACTGTATTCCTTTCACTGTGTGTGTGTGTATGTGTGTGTGTGTGTGTGTGTGTGTGTGTGTGTGTGTGTGTGTGTGTGTGTGTGTGTGTGTGTGTGTGTGTGTGTGTGTGTGTGTGTGCCACAGAGACGCAGCGGTCGGAGAGTGCTCATTTAACCTCACCGTCCTAGACTGCTTACACACAAGGAATCCACAAGGTAGCAACAACGTCTAACACAGATGATTTTAGTAAAATTAAAATGACACTTATTAATTTTCATTTTGGTCATACCTCATTTTAATGCAAAAATCCCTGTTTGAGCCACATTTGACATTGTTCTCCTCCTATTCTGTAACAACAGTAATTGAATTCAGTTTTATTCATAGCACTAATTCTAAGCAACAGTTACTTCAAGGTACTTTAACTTATAAGGTAAAGACCCTACAGCACTGCAGAAGTATACACTTGGCAACAGTGGGAAGGAAAAACTCCCTTCCAACAGGACGAAACCTCCAACAGAACCAGGTCTAAGGAGGCAGCAATTCACTGTGACTGGTTAGGGGTGAGGGGTAAGAGAAGAGAGCAGAGAGAACTACAAAGGAGTTTAATAATTACTAATGATTAAATACTTCAGTGATGTACAAACACACAGGAATTGAAAACAAACGACTAAAGAAGTAATAGCCAGTGCATCAACGTGTCTTTTAGACCCCATTCCTACAAAACTGCTCAAAGAAGTCCTGCCATTAATTAATTAGATTGAAGCTTCTTAATTGCTTCAATCTTAAATATGATCAACCTATCTCTAATAAACGGCTATGTACCACAGGCCTTCAAGCTGGCTGTAGTTAAACCTTTACTCAAAAAGCCATCTCTAGACCCAGCAGTCTTAGCTAATTATAGGCCAATCTCCAACCTTCCTTTCATATCAAACATCCTTGAAAGAGTAGTTGTCAAACAGCTAACAGATCATCTGCAGAGGAATGGCTTATTTGAAGAGTTTCAGTCAGGTTTCAGAGCTCATCACAGCACAGAAACAGCTTTAGTGAAGGTTACAAATGATCTTCTTATGGCCTCTGACAGTGGACTCATCTCTGTGCTTGTCCTGCTAGACCTCAGTGCAGCGTTCGATACTGTCGACCATAATATCCTATTAGAGTGATTAGAGCATGCTGTAGGTATTACAGGTACTGTGCTGCAGTGGTTTGTATCATATCTATCTAATAGACTCCAATTTGTACATGTAAATGGAGAGTCCTCTTCACACACTGAGGTTAATTATGGAGTTCCACAGGGTTCAGTGCTAGGACCAATTCTGTTTACATTATACATGCTTCCCTTAGGCAGTATCATTAGAAGACATAGCATACATTTTCACTGCTATGCAGATGACACCCAGCTCTATCTATCTATGAAGCCAGATAACACACACCAATTAGTTAAACTGCAGGAATGTCTTAAAGACATAAAGACCTGGATGGCCGCTAACTTTCTGCTTCTTAATTCAGATAAAACTGAGGTTATTGTACTCGGCCCTGAAAATCTTAGAAATATGGTATCTAACCAGATTCTTACTCTGGATGGCATTACCTTAGCCTCCAGTAACGCTGTGAGGAACCTTGGAGTCATTTTTGACCAGGACATGTCCTTCAACGCACATATTAAACAAATATGTAAGACTGCGTTCTTCCATTTGCGCAAGATCTCTAAAATTAGAAATATCCTGTCTCAAAGTGACGCTGAAAAACTAGTTCATGCATTTATTACTTCCAGGCTGGACGACTGCAATTCATTATTATCAGGATGTCCTAAAAACTCGCTGAAAAGCCTTCAGTTAATCCAAAATGCTGCAGCAAGAGTGCTGACAGGGACTAGAAAGACATAGCAGATTTCTCCAGTATTGGCTTCCCTTCATTGGCTTCCTGTTAAATCCAGAATTCAAAATCCTGCTCCTCACATACAAGGTCTTAAATAATCAGGCCCCATCTTATCTTAATGACCTTGTAGTACCATATCACCCTATTAGAGCACTTCGCTCTCGCTCTGCAGGCTTACTTGTTGTTCCTAGAGTATTTAAAAGTAGAATGGGACCAGGTGACCCTGAATCCTCCCTTAGTTATGCTGCAATAGGTGTAGGCTGCTGGGGGATTCCCATGATGCACTGGGTGTTTCTTCTTCACTTACTTCTCTGCGCTGAATCATACTTGTTATTAATCTCACACTGTCTTCACAGTGTGTCTTTGGTCCTGTCTCCGTCCCCTCAGCCCCTCAGCAGTCAGTCAGATTGCCGCCCCTCCCTGAGCCTGGTTCTGGTGACACATGTGTTTCTGTTAAAAACGAGTTTTTCCTTCCCACTGTCACCAGTGTGCCTGCTCATAGGGGGTGGTCTGATTGTGTTTCCTCTGTATAACTGTAGGGTCTTTACCGTACAATATTAACTGCCCTGAGGTGACTTTGTTGTGATTTGGTGCTAAAAAAAAAACTGAATTGAACTGAATCTGTGAAACCACTGCAGAGTTGTATGCTCTGAGTGCTTTTGTTGTGAAAATCTGTTTCTGCTCTTTTCCTCTGCAGGCATTACAACATGGTTTCCTGTATTTTGAAAGGTTCAGTGCAGAAGAATATGAACATTATGAGGTAACAGACTGCAGAGTGCTGACTGTTCTACAGGTCTATATCAATGAAAACAGGACCAGGATACCGTAAGAAATAAATAACGTACGGTTGTTATTCATCCAATTAATTTGCAGTGCTGTTAGTAACACAGTCAGGGCCAACCAAGGGCTCGTACGGTGCATGTCCAGGCCTGCCTTGGTGCACGCTGTATTTCCTCAGTTTCTCAGTTAGATTGATCCATAACTCACCCCGTCCAAGTGATAGACAGTCAGTGAGTACCACCTCAGTGAAGTAAAAGTCAGCTCACCTGTGTCCACTACAACAAAACTGATTTCAAATGAAAGGTAAAAGCCCCCCAAAACAGACCGTATGTGTTCATTACTGCAGTGGTGGTATAATTAAGGTGTTCTGGAGCCAATGTTTTTAACTGATATGTCGCTAACCTCTATCACAGTCTTTCTTTCCTTTTTTTTTGTGCTTTTAGCGAGTTGAAAATGGAGATATGAACTGGATCGTTCAGTAGCCCTCATTCTCGTGGTAAGATAAAAAATGGTGAGTCAGAATCTCAAAGCTAAATGCTAAAAGCATGCCTCCAAACAACATCAGTGCTCATGTTGCTTGGCCTGACAGAAGGCCTCTGCAGCCCCTCAGTGCCTGCACGTCCTGAAACAGCTGAGAAGAGCTAACCTTACCCTGCTGTCTTCTGATGGCGTGTATTGTTTCCTGCTTAGTGCTGTCATGTGTGAGTTGTCATGTTGTTACGGCTGGATTAGATGAGCCTGAACCCTGCAGTGCCTCAGGGTTTCCCATGATGCACTCATGCTTCTTCATCACTCAGCTCTTTTTAATTTGTGTATTTACACCACTTTGCACGTAGTTATTATTCACCTCTGGCTCTCTTCCAGTCCATCTCTTGTCCTGTTGTCCTCCCCTCACCCCGACCACATGTGGCAGATTGCCCCCCCTCCCTTAGCCTGGTTCTTGTTAAAAGGGAGTTTTTCTTTCCCACTGTCAGCAGGTGCTTGGGGCCGTTCGATTGTTGGGGTTTTCTCTGTATTTAACGTCTTTACCTTACAATATAAATCAGTTGACACTACGTCATTGAATCTTATTTTACGTTTGCATTAAGAGACAGTACTTGCATTAAAAACAGACCCTCGCAGGTTGAAACGTATGATGGAACTCAGTTATTGTTGATTCTGTCTCCAGGTTATCCCCTTCACACACCCGATGCATACTTCTCATACTTTTGCCAAAATGACGTAACGACCGTGGTTCGTCTGAACAGGAAGTTGTATGATGGCAGGCGGTTTGAGGATGCAGGATTTGAACACCACGACCTCTTCTTTCTTGATGGGACCACGCCCTCTGACCTCATCGTCAGACGCTTTCTGCATGTGTGTGAATGTACAGACGGGGCAGTGGCAGTGCACTGTAAAGGTAGGACTGCAAGTGTTTATGTATGTTTAATTGATGTCATTTATTTCTTTTATCTTAACTTTGTCTCTTTAAACACTCCATCCATTTACAGCTGGATTAGGCTGCACGGGGACTCTGATTGGCTGCTACCTGATGAAGCACTTCCGGTTTACTGCAGCCGAGGCGATTGCTTGGATCAGAATCTGCAGACCTGGATCTATCATTGGTCCACAGCAAAACTTCTTAGAAGAGTGAGTTTGTGCCTCAGCTGTGACCGCTCAAACCAAACGGTCCAATTTCCGTGACTCCAAAGGTCTCAGTCGGAGACAGTCATTAACCTTTAGTGCCGTTCATGAAGGTACAGGAGTAATGCTTTCCAAATGATGTGCACACAGACACGTCTGCAACACTTCATTAGGATAATGTGCCCTGTCACAAAACACAAGCAGACGGCAACTTCACCTCCAAGGTGCACGGAGAAGGCAAAGATCTGATGAGGTGAAGACTCCAGTGACAGAGTATTAGGGAACAATAACGTGTTAGTGGCCTTCATCAGGGTCATTGCGTTTACCTGTGAAGGTGTGATTGGTACACTTGGATCTTTTTCTGTTTCCAGTTTTTTTTTATTTAAACACAAACTGTTTGACATTTTGCAATGACCCAAAAGGCGTTGGTCACTGAGTATAGCTGTTCACTAATACTTCGAGTGTTGCTGGAGTCTTCACACAAAGCACAAGTAGATCAGGAAGGGTTTGAGGTGTCACCTTGGCCTTCAACTTCGGCAGATCTCAATCTCATCGAGCATCTGTGAGATGTGCTGGACAAACAAGGCCCGTCTGTCCTTAGGCTGTGGCATCTATTGCTGTTACCACACAAGATGTTTCTCCATGCTGAGGTCATGGTTGGAGCATGCTGGAAATGTAGTAAAAGTTAGAAGAGAAGCAAAAGGTGGAGGTCAGGGTGGGGCATTCCCCAGTGTGCCCATGTGCAGCTGGTGGTGGTGGTGACTGCAGCAGTGGGAAACTGGTGGATGATGAATCAAATGTAATTTTAAAAAAGCCTGAAAACTGTGTTACTGCTGCAGACTGCAGTCACAGTGTTCAGCTGCAGCTGGTTTCTCTCCTCAGCTCTGGACGCACACTTCCTCCTTACGCCACAGTAGTGCTCTGTTGCTAATGGCTACTAGCTTTGTGTGTCTACTTACACGCTAAACCAGGATGCTGAATGTTATACCTGCTAAACATGATATCACAGTTAGTTTGTGGCGTGTGTTTGATGTTTGTGTGCAGGAAGCAGCACAGTTTGTGGGTTCAGGGTGACGTGCATCGGTCTAAACAGATGCTGGTCCAACAGAGACTGAGTCAGCAGCAGCAGCTGCAGCAACAGCAGCTTCACCGCTCTGACTCTGTGCAGGGAGGGAACAGGAGGCAGTGTCCTCGCTGCTTTCCAGCATGGATGACCTGTCAATCAACACCGTGCTCTGCAAGTCATATAGCTTGGATGAGGTCAGCGGTGTGACTTCATAGCATCAACATGACCTTTTTTAATGGTTACTGCAGAATTCAAACAGGCTACTGAGTTATGATCACAATGTTGTGTTTTCATGCGGTTAATTGTGTCTTTCTTTCTGTGTCTGTGCAGAATAACTGCAAAGAAGTCAGTCTGACACAGGGAGACAAACTGAGAGCACTGAAGGGAAAACGCCCACCGAGATCAGCGTCATCCTGCTCAAGGTACCAATTGCTGTAATTTAATTTATGATAAATGGTTATTGTGGTCAGTGCAAGAGACACGTTGAGAATTAGCTCAAACGCTGGAAACAAAGTTTCTATTAACAAGGAGATATAATAGACACCAATATGTTTTTGTGGATGTCAGAAAACAAGTACATAAGTGACTCTGTTGTTGAATGCTACAAAGAATGCACGCTTTGTTTGCACGCTGTCTAACAGACAGACTGGACTGAATGAAATCATGCTGTGTTCTCATCTGTGCAGTGTAAATGTTGTGTATAACCTGCTCGAGCTCATGTATCCTTTTTTGTTCTTTGGTTAAACTGGAACCTAAATGCAACAAGAGAAGTTGTTGTCTTTTGGATACTTTAGTTAATTATGAGTGAGATTAAGATTATGGAGGTTGTCAGAGTATTCCTTCTACTGCCTGACAGTGTCCTTAGTTGGAGTCAGCAGGCCTCCATCTTTACTGTACACCGTGTTGGTAGAGCACCACTTCCCCCTCCTGACGGTTTGCCAGAATCGCTCCTCCTACGCCCAAGTTTTTGCTGCAGCCGCGGCCTGAGCTGCGTTTCGATTGGCCTGCCCGCTGCCTCTGCTCTCCACCCTTGGCTGCCGCCAGACACACAATCAGTAGATAATGCCTCTGCTCATTACAGTTTTTGTTTTGGTCCCTGAATCCACGGCCCAAATATAGAAGATATATAAGATGCTGCCATAGTTCAAGAAACATTTTGTAAAAAGTAAATAGTTACAAATCGGGGATATGGGAGCTGCGGCAAAAAGAAACAAAAGTGAAGGACGACCACGAACCAAACTCACAACGTGCTTCCGGCTTCTCCTGTAAACTAACATCACTAAACTGCTAACCTGACACAACCAAGAACTGGGCTACTTCCACGGGAGTTAAATCGAGGTACTACCAACACGTCGAAGCGTATTTGTATTTTGTCTCTTGTCTCTTGTCTCTTGTACAGAGTGTATGTGCAGATGTTGATTCCTGCAGTGAGCGTAGAAATCATCAGAAGAATTTTTAGAGAAATTGTTCGCTGTGCTTGTTTTTGTGAAGGATCAAGGTTAGTATTTGCTCTTGGATCACACACACACACACAAATATGATGTGTTCTTGTTTTCTGTGTCAGGTTAAACCTGTCCAAGACTGCTCCATCCTCCCTCCCCCGAAGCCCTCCAAAGTCCACCTTTCTCTCACCCCCTCTTCTACTAAAAAGCTGAGATGAAGTTCCTCTACCACCACTGCTCCGCAGATCAGGAGGTTGGTGTCTGTGTTTTTGTTCCTTATTAGAAGAACATAAATAATAAAACCAATATAAAATGTGATGTGCTGATGTCTCCAGTCCCTTCAGCCTCACTTTGTTCAGCACCAGGCCAGCACTGATTCACTGACTTCACACTTGGGACGTTCTGGTTATGAATCAGCCCAGCTGATGATGGACTCGCTGGAAACTGGATCAGCTCTCTTGCACGTTTAATAGGCTGTAAATCCTTTTTTAGCCCCAATAACTACTTTTCGTTTTGACAGACAGAGCCAACAGTTTGTCACCACTTTAACTGGTCACGTGGCCCATTCTGTGATAAAAGGACTGACACCATAAATCATCACGTCTCTTGGGTATAGCAGGCAGGTAACTGTAAAAAACTGCTGCTGCATATTGCATATATAACATCTGCTAGATGCTGAATGTCCCGTTGTCACAATCATTTTGCTGGAAGCAAAGGACACGTGCAGGTGCAAAGACCAAACAACGCTAACAGGGAATAAAAGGTTGTGGCCCGAGGACTGAGTCAGACCATCGCCAAGAACAGTTTGGGTGCTTCTGATAAACGGCTGCTGCCATTTGTTCATCCAAAGTTCAGAACCACAGGATGTAGACGACCTGAAGCAACGTCTTGGTTGCGGAAACACAGACCTTTAAAAGTCGTACCAAAATCCACCCCTTAAACTTTGGCAGATCACAGGTTTCTTGGCTGCACATGATGGACCTAGCTTATTTGGCAAGTTGTTGTAATGTTGTCTCCTCATTTTCAGTACTTTAGTAACCTGGTTGGGTTAGAGAACCATAGCAAACCACATCTTTTGTAAGAGATTGGTGCACATTGTTCAAGAATTAACAACTGGACACAAAATTGTCTTGCAAGACCAAGAGTGATACACTGTTTCTGCTATAGATGTTATTTATATTTTCCAAGACTATTTCATTGATAAAGTATGACAAACTTATATTTGTTGGTCTTTTAATGTTCTACTAATGCAGAGCGAGGGAGACAAAGCCACGACATGCTTATAATGCACTTTGAAAACCTCTGAGCACACATGCTAGCAATAAAAGACACAAAGAGTCATTAGAGGAAATCAATTAAATGAAGACAGAGATTCTGATGTTTCATACATGTCAAACGTATCAGACTGAACACGGCACACACACTTTATTTCACAGGTTCTAACATGAAAGTCATTCATATTCATGCACTGAATTTGTCAACAGTACTTTGGCAAAAGACAAATATTTTGAAGGAAATCCTACATAAAGCAAATTCACTATGTTCAGCTTTGCACTATTTTTTTCTTTCAGTAAAATTCTTAATATGCAAATGATGTTCAGCTTTGAGCGTGTTGTTGCTGTCATACTTTCCTGTATCTGAATGTGTTTCAGACTGTGTGACAGCAGCTCAGATGTGCTGTCTGATTGGTAGTTTACTCCAAAGGAGGAAAACCAGTCAGTAGTGACACAGTTTGAGATGATGGCTAACGGTTGTGTGAAGTGCTAAAATCAACAATAAAGTCCAAGTAACGACGAGATAATGACTCATGCTTCTCTTTGTTATCATCACACTGTCATTGTTTCATAACCTTCACTGAAAGTCACCTGACACAAACTGCTGTGGGATGCTGAGACTGTGGATTCCATGTGCTTGGTATGATTTTGGGAATTTAATGACCAAAACATCAGAAATAACCGAGGCGACTCTATAAGGGAATCCCCTCTGTTGACACTGTACTGAGTCAAAAGTATAAGGAACTGAGTTACATGGATTACCTGCACATACACTGACCTACGTATATGAAACACTACATGTCTGAAACAGTACTGTACGTATATTACCAAAATAAGGAAAAGCATAACAGGGCCTCTTAAATTAAAATCCTGGCTGTATGTAGACCTTACTGTAGTTAAGTTAAATAGGTCCTCTATAGTATCCAAATCATTGTCTGGTTGGGACACTTATTGTACTGTCAGGTGCAGAGATGGGATTACTTTTAATCTGATTACTTTCTTCAAGTAACGAGTAAAGTAAGGGATTACTATTGCAAAAAGGTAATTAAATTACTGTTACTTTCCCGTAAGCACGCTGCGTTACTAAAACCGTGATTTTTTTTTGCGAGAGTGTCTCGTGACAGTGACGTAAGCGAGTGAGACGTTCGTGGCAACAGCTGTGTGCAGATCAAAAATGGATAATATAACGAGTGTGGCAGAGAGTAAGAGCGTGCAGCGTTTAAAGCGTGGAAGTACTGACCTTACTTTGAGTTTGATTCCGTAAAAAGTGACAAAAACATTAGCGTCCTCTGCTCACTGCATGGGAAGAAAACTTTTTTTTACAGCGAAAAAAACCCCTAAACGTCCGAGCAAGCACCGACAGTGCACTGCCATGGAAATGTGACATTCACAGAGAAACTGGCGTATCCTTCCACTGACCGCTGCGGCACACCTGCACCAGGGCAAACCTCCGCCTGCCCCACTCCTGCTATACAGGTGAAAATAGAGCAACAGGACCGCTAGTCTTTGATTTGATTTGATTTGATTTTTTTCTGCTGTATTTCACTTGCATCTATTTGAAAGACTGAGTGTAAACACAAAAAACAATTTTATTTTATGTGCTGGAATGTGCAGAAAATAGGTTTAAATGTTCAACAAATTTCTTCCAGTCAGAGAATGTTGCAGATAATTTAATGTTTGCTTGATGCATAAAGTTAAAAGATTAAAACTAATAAAACAAGTTTTAAAAAGAGACTTTTCCATTTGATTACATTTTATATGATGGATTATGCAGAAAAAGTAGAATTGGGCTAAAAGATCTATTGCTTTGTCACCTATTTAGGGGATAAATCATGTTTTAAAATGTAACTAAGTAACTAAGTAACTAATTACTTTTGAAAATAAGTAATCAGTAATTAGTTACTGATTACTTTTTTCAAGTAACTTGACCAACACTGATCAGGTGTCTCACCTATAAACAGCCATACAAACGTGTTTCTAGCTGTTGATTCTTCTGTCTTATCTGTAACCTAGTCTACCTCTACTCATGAAGCAGCAGCCAATGGAAACAGGACTGTGGCTATCTTTGTGTCATATGTAGATTTCTACAGATGACTCTGTCACCAACCTCAGGCTGACTGGACATACATGTGTTTGTTTCATAAAGTTATCTAGATGCTGCAGAGCAGATGAGGTCTTCCAGAACATCCACCTGTAAGAAAACATCCAGAACAAAATTTAAAACCACGTCATTGTCTCTGCTATCGAACACACACCAGGCAGACAGCACTTGAAATGAGACGTCTCCGTTACTGCTTCTTTCCCACTACTACAATCAGCCCGTCCTTTCTACCAGCTTAATGTTACCTGGCTCTGCTCTCCTACACTGAGATTCTTCAGCTGGTAGACAGTCACATGACCATCAGTGTCTCCTACCACAACACAGTCAGCCTGAGAGGAAAACAGCAAGGACGTCATCCTCACACCAGGGGCTGCAGGCTGCACAATGACGGGGTCCAGACTGGAGGAAAGAGGTGAATACATGGACAAGACACAGGTGATACAGAGAGCTGCACAGGTGGAGTCTCCTTCTGAGTCTGACTCACATTCAGTTCAATCTTATTTATACAGCGTCAAATCACAACAACAGTCGCCTCAAAGTGCTTTATACTGTAAAGAGAAGGAAGACAGCATAAAGACATGCTGTGGAAGAGAGACAGAGATTAATAACAAGTGTGATTCAATGCAGAGAGGTCTATTAATACATAGTGAGTGAAAAAGAAACACCCAGTGCATCATGGGAATCCCCCAGCAGCCTACACCTATTGCAGCACAACTAAGGGATGATTCAGGTTCACCTGGTCCAGCCCTAACTATATGCTTTAGCAAAAAGGAAAGTTTTAAGCCTAATCTTGAAAGTAGAGATAGTGTCTGTCTCCTGAATCCAAACTAGAAGCTGGTTCCACAGAAGAGGGGCCTGAAAACTGAAGGCTCTGCCTCCCATTCTACTTTTAAATACTCTAGGAACAACAAGTAAGCCTGCAGTGCGAGAGCGAAGTGCTCTAATAGGGTGATATGGTACTACAAGGTCATTAAGATAAGATGGGGCCTGATTATTTAAGACCTTGTATGTGAGGAGCAGGATTTTGAATTCCGGATTTAACAGGAAGCCAATGAAGGGAAGCCAATACTGGAGAAATCTGCTCTCTCTTTCTAGTCCCTGTCAGCACTCTTGCTGCAGCATTTTGGATTAACTGAAGGCTTTTCAGCGAGTTTTTAAAAGAACCTGATGGTAACGAATCACAATAGTTGAGAATAATACATGCATGAACTAGTTTTTCAGTGAAAATGATGCTGCCTAAGGGAAACATGTATAATGTAAACAGAATTGGTCCTAGCACTGAACCCTGTGGAACTCCATAATTAACCTCAGTGTGTGAAGAGGACTCTCCATTTACATGCACAAATTGGAGTCTATTAGATAGGTATGATACAAACCACTGCAGTGCAGTACCTGTAATACCTACAGCATGTTCTAATCGCTCTAATAGGATATTATGGTCACCAGTATCGAACGCTTCACTGAGGTCTAGCAGGACAAGCACAGAGATGAGTCCACTGTCAGAGGCCATAAGAAGATCATTTGTAACCTTCACTAAAGCTGTTTCTGTGCTGTGATGAGCTCTGAAACCTGACTGAAACTCTTCAAATAAACCATTCCTCTGCAGATGATCTGTTAGCTGTTTGACAACTACTCTTTCAAGGATGTTTGATATGAAAGGAAGGTTGGAGATTGGCCTATAATTAGCTAAGACTGCTGGGTCTAGAGATGGCTTTTTGAGTAAAGGTTTAACTACAGCCAGCTTGAAGGCCTGTGCTACATAGCCGATCATTAGAGATAGGTTGATCATATTTAAGATCGAAGAATTAATTAATGGCAGGACTTCTTTGAGCAGTTTTGTAGGAATGGGGTCTAAAAGACACGTTGATGGTTTGGAGGAAGTAATTTTTGAAGTTAACTCAGAAAGATCAATTAGAGAAAAAGAGTCTAACTTAACATCAATGGTACTAAGAGTAGCTGTAGATAATATTACATCTGTGGGATGATTATTGGTAATTTTTTCTCTAATGATAAAAATTTTATTTGTGAAGAAGTTCATGAAGTCATTACTAGTTAACGTTAAAGGGATGGTTGGCTCAAAAGAGCTCTGACTTTTTGTCAGCCTGGCTACAGTGCTGAAGAGAAACCTGGGGTTGTTCTTATTTTCTTCAATCAGTGATGAATAGTAAGATGTTCTGGCTTTGCGGAGGGCTTTCTTATAAAGCACAAACTATTTCTCCAGGCTAAATGATGATCCTCTAAATTTGTGACACGCCATTTCCTCTCCAGCTTACGAGTCATCTGCTTTAGGCTACGTGTTTGAGAATTATACCACGGAGTCAGGTACTTCTGATTAGAGACCTTAGTTTTCAAGTAAGACTGGTTTCTGAGTTTTACAGCTGGGGTGGACGAGGCTAAGCATCAGACTTTCAAATGTATTAAAAGTCTGTCTGGGTCTTTGGTTGATTAATAGGCTGGTGTGAAAAATTGCTGCTCCCCCTACCCCCCCATATTTCTAGAAATGAGAGCTGCTCCATCCAAAGTGGGATGGATGCCGTCTCTCCTAACAAGACCAGGTTTCCTCCAGAAGGTTTCACATGTCTAGGAACAGAATCGCCAATAATCAGAGTTTGACCCCCGGCGGGTGTGTCACCAAGTGGGGAAAAACAGTTAGACACATGGTTGGTGGTGTACCTGGGGCTTCTGTTTAAGACTATGCTTCCTCCTCACCGTCACCCAGCCGCCCTCTTTCCCCAGCTGCTTGGGGCCTGCCGGGGAACAGCTAGCGGGGCCTACGTTATCTTCAGCTACAGCAGCTACAGGGGCCTGGCTAGCTACGGGTGAATCAGTGATCCTGGCCCTCAGAGCTGCAAATAGGCTACATTGATTACATGTATCATTACTGCTATGAAATAAGAAGTTATCTAAAGGTTTTCAATTCAACTGGCAGATAAGCTACACAAACACACCACTGTGTGTTGGAACAGGAACACCGAGTGACAGCGCCACCCAAAGGTACTCACATGCTCGAACTCAGGTCCCAGATTTCTAGCTGCCCTTCGGTGACAGCTCCAAATACAGTAGGCCACTTTGGGGACCATTTGATGTCGTAGAAAGCCTTCTGGGCGGAGGTGAAACCCAACACAGGCTTCAAGTGGTGCTGCTTCCACAGCTGGATGGTCCAATCAGATGAGCAGCTCAGGAACACATCAGGGTTGAAAGGGGACCACGCAACACAGTTTACAGGACACTGACGAAGAAGAAGAAGAAGAGGTGTCTGAGTGTATATCACACACCCACGAAGAAGATTCAGCACCATAAGAACAGCAGTTTGTAACAAACAGTGAAGTTATTATTTTGCCAGACTTCACTCACTCATAATCTTTCTACAAAGATCGCAGCATATGTGTGTACATATGTTATATATGTATCACATTTTCATTTCCAAAGCAGTTTGTGTTTTATTTACAGATCTAAGTGAAATTCATTTCATTGACTGAATCAGGATTCTTGGTATGTGGACAACATTTATACATTCCTGTAACAATGTAGCGCTGCCTTCACATACCAAGAATACTTAGTAAGTTTTAAGGCTTAACATCACATTCACACAGAGAAGAATCTGTAAATCAAAGAATTGGTGAAAATGACTCCAAGTTGTGTGTGCAGCATAATTGACTGAAGAATAAAGGAATACGCTGACACAAAATCTAAACAATAAACCTCAGAAAGAAACTCTAAAACCACAATGAGACATAAACCAGTCTCAACCCAATTCACATCAAACCACATCCACTCTGAAATCAGGTCCAAAACTTTACCTAAGCCTAAAATTAGACTGATACCATTTATGAAGGTGACTACAAACCAGTCCAAAACCAAACCCCTGATCCCAGTATGGCTGAGTCAGTCCAGGAGGACTTACAGAGACAGACCGGTAGGTGTCAGTTTACTTTATCTGTTGTTTTCCTTAAAATTAAGTTAACTGACAAATAAGCAGTGTCCCTACAGAGCCGTTATACTGCAGTTGGAGTTTCAGTTCGGAATAAAAAGGCTTTTGGGGAATAAACAGATGTTTTTTCCAGAAGTATTTGGCAGCGTTTACTCTGAAGAACTTACAAAGTGTTTCCTGTAGGTTTCAAGGAACTGCTGACTGTTGGAGCAGGAGCACTGGTGGATGAGACCTTCCCATGTCCCAGTCAGGTAGATACTGGAGTCCTGCAGGAACAGTGGAACACAGTGGGATACATTGGTTACATCTCAGGGATTTCATGAATCTCTGTTAGAGAACTGTGGATCAATATGGTCGTCATTGTGCAGGAAGGCCAAGATGATTAGATCTTTAGCAAGAATGCTAAAAGGTTATGCCATATGTGGGGTGACTGGAGATGTTGGTGAAAGGTCACAGTGATATGTGGTGTAGCAGACAATGTCACATATCACATGTTCACATATCACATGTTCATGTGTGAGTGCCTTATCTGTCACATGACTAACGAGATGTTTCTGTAACTGCTGTTGTCAATAAAAGGACTGTGAGGGGAGACCAGGTGAAGAAATTTCCCCTTGTGGGACTAATAAAGGTATCTTATCTTATCTTATCCTATCCTATCTAAGACCCTGACGACTCCCCTTGCAGCAAGTAAAAGACAAAGAGCGCTGTGGTCGTCTTGCTTTGATTGGTCCCTGAGTCAGCGGGGTCTATCTCTTTAAGACCCAACAGTAACTTACTGTGGGATGAAAGTCGAAGCAGAGCCCAGGAGTCAGTGCTGTCAGGACACTTTCTGTCATCATCTCGGTCCTCTTCCCTCCAGTCTGTGTCTCTGTATTTTGAATCCGCCTTAGCTTCATCAAGTCTACGGCAAGAAATGGATCATTTTATATCATTTACCTGACACCAAGGTGAGAGCAGAGAAGGAGCTATTTGATCATTGCCTGTTGTCTGTTTGTCTGTGAGCAAGAGCATGCAGAAGCCACCACAGAGCAACAGTCAGTCGGAGTTGCACTGTGTTTGTCTCTGTGGTGCCAGGCATGTCTTCATGTTCTAGTCCATGGTTGTTGTTGGATTTTGTGTACTTTTTCTTAGCTTAGAGTATCTATGGAGTTAGCACAGCATCTGTTGAGTATTTCTGTCAGATTGGACTTTTCATTTCCTGTGACCATTGAAATAAAAGCTCTGCTTCTCCTCTGCACACCTTTGACAAAATACTCACCCATTAGAGTTTAACATTACTGCCAACTGCCAAGATTCACTTAGAAAAGGACATTTTTCCTGAATTTCTTCTAAAATCTTAAAGGCCAAAGAGAGAGTTGAAGTTCTCCAAGGCTGGAACTATCCTGAGAGACAACGATGACCTGTATGCTGTCTCAGCTGACTGCACTGAGCCGGCTGCTAAGTACCTATGCAGTCGAGGCCATCTTTGAAGAAAAACCACTTGCTGATTCTGCCGTCTGCACCCACAGAGAGGAGGGCCTCCACCTTCTCTTCCCCCGTCGAGCTCACTTGTTGTTGGGTCCACCTGAGCTGCCACACTGGCCCCAGGTGTCTGTTGGGACTCTCCCTACACAGAGCACATGAAACAAAGACAGAGCAGTAGCATGGTTTACTTTCAGTGTGTAGTAAAAGACCTGCACTGTCCACTGCACACGCCCCTCACCGGCTGCTGACACCACGTGACCTGTTGTCCTGACTGTGCACACTGTGGATTGTTATGCTGCCGTCATGTGTGCCCACAGCCAGCTGACTGGGGCTGTTAGCAGAGAAATCCAGAGCGGTCACGGCGCTGTCACAGTGGATAACGTGCTCCGGCCACTGCAGGAGGAAGAACATCCTCACTCAACAATCTGTGCGATGATGATGAGGGGAGCTGACTAAATCCAGTCCAAAGCAAAGTCATACCTTGAGGTTTTTGATGGACCAGCAGCTCACCAGACCTGGTTTCTGGTTCCCAGAGTCAAACTCGCCATGACCCACAGCCAGGAGGTCCTAGAAGACAGCCACACGAGGAGGATCTGTAATCAGTCGTCTGCCTGCTTTCCTGGGTGTTAGTCTGCTTCCTACACGACTGCCGCTTTCCCACGCTGTCTTTCTTTGAACCAATCAGCTTCCACTTTGCACGGTTTACATGCGTGCTCTCTATCATTCTTCCTTTCAGATTCTCCTTTGTGCAACCCTCCACCTCCCCACCCTCAGCCAGAGCCGTCTTCATCATCACCACCAGAGTCTCAGCTGTGGGGGGTCCTGTCCTAAACCCTGGCACTGCTTTGATGGGTCACCACAGTCTAATCGCCAAATACATTCATTTCTCTATCTCAATAAATCATGTTCAGTTCTTTCAAGTGATCAGCATGCTTCAATACAATATTATCAGAAGAGACAGACCCAATATTAGCCAGGCTCCTTCAGCATTTAACTGAGCAAAGGTACGGCCTTTCTCTCCACACTGCAGGCGTGTCTGAAAGTTAGCTAACTGTACTTGGTTATACTACCTTTGAATTGTATATTTAAAGATTATTTTTATAACCCAGCTCACTCTGACTTCACCGTTCAGACTGAGAAACAGTCCAGCAACATTAGTGACACACATGAATGACACAAGGACAAAAGACTTGTGTTGCACAGAAATGTACACTAACTTCAAGCCCTTTGCTCTTGAATCAGTTTCTGTGAGTTGGAGTTGATCTTTGTTCTGTTACCGGATTCTTTCTGTTCCAGGTCATGCAGCTCACGCTGCGTCCTCTGCTGAGCTCACAGCTGAAAACCCAGAGACACTGCAGAGACGGACCGCCGTCCGTGCCCCCCGTCCTCTGCTCCACCATCTCATTCTTCACTGGACACTCTGGGTCTGAAAAAATGATTTCACTCATTACAATCTTAATGCTTCATCTAGTAGTAATGTTACCATGGTGCTGTGACGGTGCTGTGACGGTGCTGTGATGGTGCTGTGACGATGGTGTGACGGTGCTGTGAGGGTGCTGTGACGGTGCTGTGACGGTGCTGTGATGGTGCTGTGAGTATGCTGTGACGGTGGTGTGAGGATGCTGTGACGGTGCTGTGGTGGTGCTGTGACGGTGCTGTGAGCACTACCTCCCAGCACAGGCAGCTGTCTGTAAGCAGCCAGCTGAGGGTGGAAGCTGTTTTGCAGGATGCTTCTCTCCACTGTTTGTAAGCAAAGCTGAAACTTGTCTGACAGCATGATGAGCTTCCACTGCGTCTCAGCGTTTAAAGCTTTCACTTCCACTTCTTTCAGTGAACCAGAGGCACTGACTGAAGACAAATACAAGAAAACAGTTTCTGTACTGTAAAAAGAATGAAACTGTTAAAACTTCTGAATGATGACGAACCCTGAGCCCTGTTTGAATGAAGCACAGTGAAACAGTGGGTGCTGTTACCTGTAGTGGCTGTGCTGCCCACTGACACACTCCTGTCTGCACCTCTGCTGGAGTCCGTCACACCCTCTGAGTGGTCAGTCTTCACTGGGTTACAGATACCTGCTGTTTCCTCCTGCTCAGCATCACTTAAAGGCTCATACATGTCGCAGACGGTAACATTTGTGGCTGTGGACATGCAAACATCTGAAAACACCGTGCATTTATAAAAGCTCAACACTCCATCCTCTGTTTTATGGATGAAGTGAACTGCTGAAAGTAGAACTAAAGTAGAAAGTAGAACAATATAAGGATATAGTGAATGGTGGGTTCTACTATTGAGAGTGTGTAAAAAGCTAAAAAGAAGGGTGGGGTAGGGTCAGAATTTGGTGTAAACATATATGAAAGCACAGCTCCATCCTGCCTGATACCAACAGGTGAAGCTGGTGGTGGGTGTGTGATGGTGTTGGGGATCATTTCCCAGCACACTTTGGGCCTCCTTCGCACCAAGCATCATTTCAATGCTTAGCTGAATATTGTTGCTGACCACAGCCTACCCATCCTCTGATAACTGCAAATAATCTGAAAAGAATTTCCTGATCATACCAATGAATTGAGTGTACTTCAGTGGTCTCCACAGTCACAAGGAAGCCTTTGGGACATGAGTGGATAACCAGATAGCTGCAGCCGACTAATCTGCAGCAACTGCATTAAGCTATCAGGTCAATGCAGACCAAAACCTCTGCAGCACCTTCAGCATCAGATAAATAGACACTAATGTGAATAAAAAGGTAAATGCTAATCTACGGTTCATAAATTGTTGGGAAAGAGGCTAGCTTAATGTTCTAGCTAGCCATTTTAGCCAGAACATTTGGCTAAAAATGGCAGATAAATAGTTCAAATGGAGAAGAGGTAACAATGAACTACTCTGATATAAACATAGTGAGCTAAAACAAACACACTGTGAACACTACACATCTAAGACAGCGATGCACTTCCACACACCAAAGTTTGGGAACCAAATATTCATCACACTTTAAATAGACTGAGTCCAAAAGCACAGTTTGAGATGAAAGAAAGCCATTTTCTAAATAAAGCTGCCAAAAATCAAGTTAGTCCAGCTTCATGTTTAGGTACACTGACCTGGGTGTGTTTAAAACTTTTATAAAAGTCACCATTAGAATAACAGCTTCACCTGCATCCACCACCATCAGCCCGTTACTCTGGACATGCTTGTTTTTTGTTGTTCCGGTCAGCGTCTGCACTGTTCGCTCCACATGTTTGTCCCTGCTCACTCTGCAGACCTCCTCGTACTGATGGTTTCTTGCTCTGTGAAAACGAGGTAAAATCACAACGTGCCAGTAGCACATTTCAGGTGCATATGTAAGCGTCTCAACCAGTCAGATATGGGAAACACTTCACCCACATGGTAGCTTCTGCCTCATCAGCATCCACACACACAAAGGTGCTGGGCATGTCCAGCAGTGAAAAGGTGTCTGTCTCAGAGATAAAGACCTCCGTGATGTCCTTCAACATGTCCTCTGTCACCTGTTCTTTCTCCGTGTCCTTTTTTACCTTCACATCTAGCAAGAAAATATATGAACAAACTCTTATAAACACCACAAAGATACGTTGTAGGTGTGACCGAGAACTGAGAGCTTTAGTCACAGTAATATGTGGAGATTTAAAAAAACATTTAGTTTGCATTAACTGTGCTCATTAACCACCACACAAGCTCAAACACCATGAACACAGTAATCAAAAGGATAAAGGGAAAACATACAGCGTGCATTTAAAAAAAACAATTTATTAACCTGGAAAACTGAGGGGAATGTCACGTTTAGAAAACATGTCCTCGTCATCCACGGACTCTGTGGTGGACTGGCTGGATATTCTGCTGCTGCCAAATACTGACCTGGAAACATTGCGAGCACATTTTTACAGGGTGAAGCGTGTAACCTGCAGTCACTTTAGACAGTTTGTCCTCGCTCTCTCCAGGAAGTGCTTGGCTGTGGCTGCCTCTCTGCACCATGGACCTGCTCAACTGGTGGCACAATTTAGTAAGAAGCTGTGCTTCAGCAGCCCTGGTTGATTCAAACTTCTACTGTTTTATAATTACTGAGCTTAAATGTAATGTAATGGTTTCCACCCAAACCTGTATCACTGGGAGTTCCCCGACTGATTCAATCACATTCACATATCAAAGATTTTGAAAGAAAAGAGGATAGGTCAGGGTTCAAGGGTCCCCAGGTTACAACCACAATGCTGCCCAACCTCAGAACACAAGCGAGGGACAAGCCACACCGGCGTGGACGTCACCGAGCTTAATAAGAGCCACGTGAGGTATGGCGGAACAACGACGTACCGATGAGAACTTAGCTACTAGAAAAGATAATACATGGAAAGGCCTGCGGAGAAAACTCATATTCAAATTCAAGCAATGCTTTAACATTTGCACTCCACACATTCAAGCCTCACAGAGCAGCTCCAGCTGCATCACCTCAGACTCTGGTACCTGGAGAAAGGCAGAGTGAAGCTGCCCGTGGCTGTTGGCTGGTCTGATGCTGAGCCCACAGACATTTCATCCACAAACAGCATGGGCTGCACTGCTCCTGGATCAGCCTGGTACAGCGGCTGAGGAGTGACATCATTGTTTACTTCATCAAACACCTGCAAGAAACACAGAAGCTAGCTACAGCTAACTTGGTACTGCACCCAAGGGCACACTGGAGGTACTTCTACATCACTACATGTTCGCTACATCATGGTATTTAACTCCACTACCTGCATCTCTCCTTTTATTGCCTTTTTCACAAAGCACTCGGGTAACTGCTTTGAAAAATTGGTGAGTGGTAGTTGAATGAAAATAATTTTAGAGGCATCAGAATAATCAGTCATGAAAACAAATCCACAAAATGAAGTCTTGTGTTTTTGTCTGGGTTGCAAAATAAAACTGTGACTACAGCCTGAGTTTGATGTAAGCCTACTTCTTTAAACTTTCAGTATACATATGCATTAAACACAGTCTACGACGCGGGTCTTTACTGTGAAACTGATGAGAAACTGCGTCTAATCTGAATCTAGTACCGAGTCTGTGACTGGTGTTCTCATTTACAAACTGTTCAGAGGACCCACAGACTGTGAGGACAGTGTCCCTGTGATGCTCAGGTACCCGAACAGCCTGTCTGGGAGTCTGAACCACGTTCTTCTCCAGGACTTTGCTGCCCCCGAGGCTCCGCCTGCTGTGACAGCCCAGCACACTCGTGGTTTGTCTGGAACGCTGGTGAGCTCCGCGTGGGCCTCCGTGTGAGACTGAGGTGGTACGAGAGGAGCTGGAAGGCAGCAAAACAACAAGTGACCGTGGCTGCGTGTACGTGCAGACAGCTGCAGTGAAAAGAGTACGGCTAACGTACGGTCTCAGAAGCAGGGAGCATCGCCGCTTTCCTCCCTCTTTCCCCCCCGTGGCAGACATCGCTGCAGTGCGCCTGCTGTTGTGGGTTTCCTACTGCGGTGCTATGGCAACGGGACATGCCCAGAGCTCGTGCTCGTGCGTACAGGGAGGGTAACTGTTACACTGCTGGACATTAACACGTAGATGTATACAGTCAGACCGTATCAACATTTTCACATTTTCCTTAAAATAAAGTAAAAAAAACGTTTTTTAAACAACAGTTAAAAACATAGGTTACCACCATCTTTACTGTCGCTGTTCAGTTTAACCACGCGTTCTCACTGGGTCTCATTACATTTATTTATATAGTTGCCTCAGAAAACTTTATATTATTAAGACCCAACAATAATCAGAAAAGTCCCTATGAGCACATACGTGGCAAGAGTACAACGGGAAAACTCACTGTTAACAGAAACACCAGAACCAGGCTCAGTCTGACCGACCGCTGAGGGGCTGAGGGGGCGGAGACGGGACCAAAGACAGATTAATGGTTAAATACAGAGTGGTGTATAAATATAGGCCTATTGCAGGGTAACTGACGGAGAATTCAAGGTCATCTAACACAGCCCTGTGGGCTTTATCAAAAAGGAAGAGAAGCCAGTGTGGGCAAAATCTGCTCTCTCTAGTCCCCGTCAGTATGTTCACTGCAGCATTTTGGATTAACTAAAGGCTTTTCAGGCAGTTTTTAGGACATCCTGATAATAATGAATTACAGTAGTCCAGCCTGGAAGTAAGACAGAGCCTGATTATTCAACATCTTGTATGTGAGGAGGAAATGTTTAATTCCGTTCTGGATGTATGAGGGAGGCACAGAATAGTAGCAAGAGACAGGATATTTCTAACTTTAGAGATCTTGCGCAAATGGAAGAAAGCAGTCTTACATATTTGTTTAATATGTGCGTTGAAGGACATGTCCTGGTCAAAAATGACTCCAAGGTTCCTCACAGTGTTACTGGAGGCCAATGTAATGCCATCCAGAGTAAGAATCTGGTTAGATACCATATTTCTAAGATTTTCAGGGCCGAGTACAATAACCTCAGTTTGATCTGAATTAAGAAGCAGAAAGTTAGCGGCCATCCAGCTCTTTATGTCTTTAAGACATTCCTGCAGTTTAACTCATTGGTGTGTGTTATCTGCAGCACAGTACCTTTAACACCTACAGCATGCTCTAATCTCTGTAATAAAATATTGTGGTCAGCAGCACTGAACTGAGGTCTAACTGCAATAATATCATTCATAACCTTCACAGTTCTGAGTACATAGAATTCATCTGCACCTAACTGTACATACTAGGGCAAAATAGGGTTATTCTCATTGGTTACATGTCTACAGGTTAGCTAACAGAGCTTTTCTGATTGCAGCTGTTTTGGGATTGTGAGGAAGACAAACATTCGGTCTGTTTTACCTGCAAACTGCACAGGTATGTGTGTTCTTTTAATGATTGCTGGACAAACCTGTGATTGATTTAGCAGATAACAAAGAAAAAACAAGATGTTAAGAACTAAAAGACAGTACAGACAGCTGACTGTGTGGCTCTGGTGTTCAGGAGAGCATGAGCTTATAGAGAAGATTGTCTTGATGCAGGCTCAGTCATCCAGGAAACATGAAAAGGTTGATTCTGTTCATCTGGATGTTTTCAGTGGGAGAAACGTTTCATCATCATCAGCTGACTTCTTCAGCCTCAGCTGACTGCAGGTTTCAACCTTATAAACAGGACATTTGCACAATGACGGAAACCAGCTGACTAACTGAACACTGGATTGTGAGGTCAGTTCATCTGGACGAGTGATGAAGTGTTTCTACCAGTGAAAGGGAAACATGTGTTCCAACTCAGGCAGCTGTGTCCAGCACAGGTTCTTTTCCCAATTTATAGGCAAGAACTCAAGATGGATTATATCTAATACATACATTATATATTATGTATAATAATAATATATAAGATAGTTAGAAACAGCAAATGCTTTTGTACTCCTGAAGTTTTGGACTACTGAAGGTGTTCCTAAACAATTACAACGTCAACGTCTTTAAGGACTTTGCAAAATGGGCTGTGGAGCAAGGAATATGTGAGGGATTTGGGATGATCCCCCTTTGAGCAAACACTTGACAACAGTGGGAAGGAAAAACTTCCTTTAATATTCAAAACCACCACAACGCCTGAAATTGTGCTGGTGTCAGAAGTTACAAAGAACCTTAGAATGTGGAAGCTTACAGTACTCTGGGAAAAGCATATGGAGGAGACTTACAAAAGGAAAAGGAAAAATATGGTGACCTGGTTAAGGACTGCTAGAACCAAGGCTGGAGGGCAAGGTTATTCTCCTGTTCTAAAGTGCATTTAAAACAGAGGAGGGGCATGGCGCCAATGACCCTCTGCCAGATAAGAGCTGGTGTCAGCAGGTCCCTTCCAAAAACCCGTGCCCCCATGCATGCTGTTTTAGCAGTTTTTCAGACTGACTGACCTTCAGTTCTCAGTGCAATGATGTACTGTTGTTTCTCGTTTTTTCAGTGGTTGTATAGACTGTTGAGATGAGAGTGACTGAATCGGCATTCACCTGCTGGGCCAGGTGGGAGATCAGACTGGCATTGAAGAGGAGCTTGTCTGCACTGATGTGCAGTAAATCTGAAATGATCCAGAACTGTCTGAGTTTCTTGATCTTCCCCATGAGAGGATATGCAGATTTTTTTTCATGATGTCTTTGTGTGTGGACATCACAGAGTCGATGTAAGCCTTGTCATAAGGTACAGGATAGGTCAAAGTCTCATAATGTTTCCCCGGGCCCATTCGTATGGTGGTCTCTGGCATCACCACCGTAACTCTGTGTCCACGGCGACCCATTTCCTGGGCAATGGCTTTAAGACCTATCCAATGATTCCCATCCATGGGCACCATGAGCAGTTTGCCTAAAAACTGTGAAAAACTTGCAGGCTTGGCCTGAGTAGCTTCAGCTTCTGCTGTCTTCACCTTGTCCTCTGGACTAGACTTTTCTGATACAGATCCCTTCGTATTGTTGGGAACACCGCTTATTTCCCTAGCCAAGATGAACAGCAAAAACACAAATGATCCTGCTGTCCTCATTGTTCTCTCGTCAGTGTACCAACTGCTAACTGAATCGAACACAGATAAAGTTGGAGCACGTCTGAATACATTGTTTGAATTCCTCATTGAATTAGCAGATTGCATTTGTGTGTGTTCAAAGTCCTTCCTGTCTCTGTTGGGAATAGGTAAGCGGACCATGGACGTAATAACCCTGCTAAAGGAATCATTACAGAGGATGTGCCAGGCTTTAATGTGTCAAAGGTCAGCATTATCTTTATGTTTTTAGTGTTTATATCTCAACAGAAGTTTTTTCCTTCCCTCTCTGGAGCCAACCTGCACATTTACACACTGAACATTGCAAAGAAGACACAGGATTAATTAATTTAAAAAATGAAAAGTCACATTGCACAAGTGTTCAAACCCTGCTTTACACCGAATTACTGTTTTCCAACAAGTATTTAGACCCTTTATTTAAGTAAAAGTCACAATCCTACTTAGAAGTTTTCCGCATCAAATCACACGTAAATGAATCAATGCCTGTGCCACTTTAATCTTGCTGCATTTTTCCCTTGCCGCATTGGTGAATTCCAATGTATCTCCTTTCCATTTCAGGCCAACTTTCTAATAATTCAGCCTATGCACAGTATCAACTAATCAAACCAGCACTGTGTAGGTTACATAATCATTCAGCCCGAACAGCCAAATATCTATATAAACAAACACAAATGTGGTACCATAATTCTCTAAATGTAATTAACATTTCATGGTATTTGGTTGCAACAATATTACTAGTCTTCCTTTGTGGTAGTGGCAGCTGAGTGCAACATCTTTCAGGATGGATAACACCAGTGTCCCCACTCCTTCCTAGAAGGAGGATGCTGTTGTAAAGACAGACCTCGTAAAACAGGGTAGATTTAACTACAGCTGGAGGACAAGGATAGTTGACCTCAAATAAATTATGTACATAACAAGGCATAGCTCCCATTTCAGTTGTGCGTGTTATTAATGTCCTCTCAGATCATGGGAAATTTGGAGCAGGCATATGTGATCTCAAGATATTGGTATGGTAAATTTTTCACTTCATCATTTCCCTTTCACATTGAATATCTCCTTGTGCTTGTATCATTGTGGAAGCCAAATAGGTCATTAGGTCTTTTTTCTGTGCTCTAAAGAGACCTACATAGTTTTTGAAGTAGTGTCATTCGAGGCTATTAAACAATGTGCAGGGTGTCTTGATGCATTCTCATTCATCCAGGGAAGTAAATCTCCAAAAAGTTGATTCTGTTCATCTGGACGTAGCGTTTTGTGGGAGAAACGTTTCGTCACTCATCCAAGTGACTTCTTCAGTCTCAGCTGACTGCAGGTCTCCCCAATCTTATAAACAGTACATTTGCATAGTGACTGAAACCAGCCCACTGAGGAACAATGGGCTGAGAGGTCAGTTCCTTAATCTTAATTGTGCAAATTCTCATGACCATTGATCAACAACCACTGACCAACACCCACTGATCAAAGACCACTGATTAATGGCCATGAGTCCCATTCACAGAGAGTTGGGGAATGGCTGCAATCACAGCATTGTAAGATGGCGAAAGATGTACCCTTAGGCCCCCTCCTCGATTCAGAGATGGTCTTTCCCTTTTCACATAAATGGCCTCCTTGACTCCGCGCTCAAACCAGCGTTCCTCCCTGTCCAGGATGTGTACATCCTCATCATTGAAAGAGTGTCCACTGGCCTGTAGGTGTAAATAGACTGCAGAGTCCTGGCCTGACGAGGTAGCTCTTCTGTGTTGTGCCATCCGCTTCGCCAGAGGTTGTTTGGTTTCCCCGATGTACAAATCCAGGCAATCCGCCTGGCACTTAACAGCGTACACTATGTTACTCTGTTTGTGTTGGGGGACCCAATCCTTGGGGTGGACCAGTTTTTGGCACAGCGTGTTTTGGGGTTTAAAAGCCACAGAGACTCGGTGTTTAGAAAAAATGTGTCTCAACTGCTCCGATACTCCTGACACATATGGGATCACTACAGGTTTTTGCTTGGGCAGCGGTTGTCCTTCTCTCCTGGATCGGCTGGAGCTTTCTTTCTTTCTTTCCAGCTTTGACAAACGTCCAGCTGGGATAACCACATTTACTCAGGGCCTTCTTGATGTGCTGTTCTTCTGCCTCCCTGGCTGCTGTGTCTGTGGGGATGGTGTTCGCTCTGTGTTGTAGCGTCCTAATGACAACCAGTTTGTGCTCCAGTGGATGATGAGAGTCAAACCTTAAATACTGATCCGTATGTGTAGGTTTATGTTACACGTCAGCTTTTATATGTCCCCCATTCCTGATGGAAATCTCACAGTCTAAGAAGGCTAACCTGCCACTTTTCATATCCTCCCTGGTGAATTTGATGTGTCGGTCCACCGAGTTAATGTGATCCGTGAATTGTGGTACGTCCTGAGATTTGATTTTCACCCAGGTGTCATCCACATATCTGAACCAATGGCTTGGTGGTGTTCCAGGGTAGGATAGCAAAGCCCTCTTTTCCACTTCTTCCATGTACAAATTGGCCACGATGGGTGACAATGGGGAGCCCATGGCACACCCATGTTTCTGCCTGTAGAACTGACCCTTGTATGTGAAGTAGGTGGAATGAAGACACAGTTCCAAAAGCAAACACACTTGGTTGATGCTGAGAGTGGTCCTGTTGCTGAGGTTGGTGTCATCCTGTAATCTCTTACGGACTACCTCCAACGCTTACGTGACTGGGATGCAAGTGAAGAGAGATGTAACGTTGTACGACGGGTTTTGGTCAGTGGTTGTTGATCAATGGTCATGAGAATTTGCATAATTAAGATTAAGGAACTGACCTCTCAGCCCATTGTTCCTCAGTGGGCTGGTTTCAGTCATTATGCAAATGTACTGTTTATAAGATTGGGGAGACCTGCAGTCAGCTGAGACTGAAGAAGTCACTTGGATGAGTGATGAAACGTTTCTACCACAAAACGCTACGTCCAGATGAACAGAATCAACTTTTTGGAGAATGTGCAGGGTGGTCAGCCACCATTGTACATTTGACCACAGATGCACCTGTGGTGAAATCCAATTACATTGCAAAATGTTTAGATGAATCATTTAAATTACTGGTTAAGAGTCATGTTTGGCACATAATTTAATCTGTAACATATTTGATGACTGGTATTACATTATATAACCTCCAGTGTTAATATTTCTGCTCGCAATTTCACTTCAAATTAATACATTATTAAAGCTCGCAATAGTCAGCATACATATAGAGTCAAAACCTGAACTTTAACCGTTTTTATTTGAAGGCAGTTCATTTTAGGTAGGAAAAATGGTTTACATTTCTGAAACTTGTCCAGTTGGCGGCAGTAACGCGACATTCCCCCAGCCCCAAACGAACAAACAGAAGGAGAAGAAAACCAGAGAGAGCTACTAGGAGCTTTGAGGATCATGGGACAGGGAATTTTGTTCTATCCTCGCGCATCTTGAAGTGATTTGTCCTCGAGCGCATCTACAAACAGGCTCACGTCCGCGAGCTCACCAAGGCACGAGCCAGAATGTGAACAAGTAAGCACGGCGCCGTGTTTCAGCTTCAGTCACAATTAAATTAATAAAAGTTTTACACGTTAGAGTGCGTTAACCGCGAAGGAGCAGAGATGAAGTAAGTCATGCCCTGGCTTCAATGCCCGGTGCTTTCAGTGATGTCCATCCGCCCTCTGTGTGAGCTTTAGTTTTGAGCCCAGTTAGCTTAGCCGGGATGCTAACGTTAGCTAAGCATCGCCTGAGTTTGAATGCAGATTTTGTAGCTGGGTGTTTTCAGACATTGGTTTCCAGCCACAGGCAGAGCACAGTGAACCTGAGTCATAACTGGTGGTTTTATTTCCAGATTACATTAAATGTGTGCCTATATATATGCCTGACACAGTAAACCTGTATGAAAGGTGAAATCATTTCAACATAAATGTAAAGACAAAGTGCAGTTCTAAGGAGATTAGTATATGAATTTAAAACATGTCCTTTCATCAAGTTCAAAGGTCGTGGCATTGGACAAATGCACATGCCATGTTGTTGTCAATCCTGTCAAAGTGATGTGCTGTTTTTGATTTTGCAGGTTCAATGCAGATGACTTAGGCTCCTTCACTCATTTACTGTTTTTCAAGGTAGAATATTACAGGTAAGACAATAAGAAATATTTTCATCTAGACTCAATTTATTTGTAAAATATTGCAGGAGGAGTCACTGTTGCTCTTGTTAGCAGGTCCATAAGATATTGTGTGAAGTGGAAAGGATCCATGTGTCCCCAACGCTCCAACAGACAGCCTAGGGCCTCCAAGAAGAACACCAAGACAAGCCCCGCTCCAGAGGAAGAAGTTATCCAGCGTCAGCTGAGAGGTCGAAGGCGGAGGGGGAAAGGCAGTACTGGTGACAGCCTCTGTATCGCAGGTGAGGGAACAGGGTGCGACATCCTCGACATCATTACCACTCAGGAAGAGAAGCATGTTGGTGAAGAAGATGGGGGAAAGGCGGTAGAGATAGCTGATAAAGAACTGGACGACTTGGATGAAGACCGAGTCTCTGTTTGCAGCAGCACAGCGTCTGGTCCCTCTTTTTATCACTCCACCTACAGAAAAGCGAGGCCTTCCCAGAACCTGTGCTTGGCCTGTCAGAAGCTCTACCAGAAAGCAAAGAAGATAAAAACACCAATCATAAACAAACTGCTGGACAATGGTAAGCACACTAATGGCAGCATGAAAATATAATGTCTTTGGGAAGAAGTTCATGCTATAGCTACTCTTCCAAAGGAAAGATGAACAATTGTTAATAATACTTGAGAAATATTTTTCTATAGCACACTTGCACTGTTTTTATTAGCCCTGCATAAAAAGAAATCTAAAAGTATAACTACACATTTCAGTAACCAGTATACAATTATGTATTGTTTGTTGCATGAAGTGGATGAAATGCTTACATATGGTTTAACTTACAGTACCAAATTAATAGCCGTCCTCTTTTGCCATCTATATTAACAACAAACAGGTAAGCACAGTTCTGTAACACTTTGATTTTGATTCTTGTTTAGATCCTATGTCCCCGACATGTGACCAGTGGGTCCTTATCAAAAAGCGGACATCCCAAAGGTGGCCTAATGCAAGAGGGTAAGGCTGAGTGTACACTGTATGTATGTGTGTGTGTTTGACAAATTACCATCATATTTAAGCTGATTGTACTGCTGCCTGTCTGCTCTGTCAGGAAGCTTTTGAGCCACATAAAGAAGATAAAGAAGGCCTGTGAGAAACAAAGTGAGCAGCGTGTGGAAGAATCTGCCGCCTGTTCAAGGCCACACACTTTCCTCCACAGGTAACGTGTTTGGCTGCATGAATTTCTTATGACTGTAGCTGTTCTCATCTAAAATGACTTGTATGTGCTGTGTTTTTGGGCTTAGGAACCTCAGACGATGTGTGAAAGCGAAAAAGGAGAGGAAGAAGAATAAGAACAGGAGGAAGAGACAGAGAGACGGTTCGCAGGGTACTCGTGTCGCTAAGCAGCAGCGTCTCCACACCAACACTCCCATCAAGATGACCTGTGTAGAGCCAAACAGCCGCCGAAAAAGCAGCAGTCAGGGGAACAGAGGTGTGACTGCTGAGGCGATTCCCTCGTCTGTGACACAGGAAGCCACCACACCAAGCAAGAGAACACCAAAGCAGACGGGTAGATTCAGAAACTTGCTGGCTGAGCTACGGAGCAAGAGCAGCATGATTGTAAGAGAAACACATTAGTGAGGAGGCAGGATTCGAGTGCTAATCGCTTTTAGTCGTGATGTTCTGCTGGTCTTCAGTATTGTTACCTATTCGGTGGCCTATGCCTAGAGTTACTTGACAAAGTGCCGTCGCAGTTCTGTGCATGTTTTGTTTGTGATCCTTTAAAATTAAAAATAATATTTATTTAATGTTCCTTACAACTGGACAGCTGTGAATAAATGTTTATGTTGATCTCATGGCATGCCTTTTTTTTAAAAATATACCGACATAAGTTC
Organism: Simochromis diagramma; assembly: GCF_900408965.1. Classification (NCBI taxonomy): domain Eukaryota; kingdom Metazoa; phylum Chordata; class Actinopteri; order Cichliformes; family Cichlidae; genus Simochromis; species Simochromis diagramma. The sequence continues at coordinate 2,286,816 of NW_024387049.1, forward strand.
ACTCACTCGCATTCAAAAACACTCGTGCATTTACAGCTCTTCACAAAATCAAGTACCTTTCACCTGTATGCAAACACTTGCTTATTTTCATTTGCGTTTGCAGCAAGCTGGTCACTGTTCATAGTGTCCACAGCATGTACGCCACTTCCTGCTAGCGCTCCAGCTTCTTCAGTGAGCTGCATTTCAGGGATGTTAAAGTTGCACAGCATCAGAGCTTTGACTCGTTATATAATGTGAAGATATCAGTCCTCACTCCCAAGTGTGGTGTCCACAACTAGGTGATAATGGGAGGATAGAGGGATTTCACAGCTTCAGTGTCTGAGTGGGCTGTTGTTGGACATTATTTTTTCACAAATGCATCCAAAGACAAACAAAAAAAGGTGGCAAAATATTTGAAACTATATCTTTGCTATTAGTCACGAAACAAAACAGTCAAAAAAGAAAATCAGTGAGCTATAAATATTATTTTATATGCCATGGTGTATACTAGTTATTCCTAAATGCTGTCATGTTGACTCACTGTGTTTGTACTTTGTACAAACTACAAACTTACATTAAAGGAAACCCATCTGCACCATTGCAAAAATTGAGAGGTTGATGCATCAGAGCTTATAAGAGGGAGATACACAATTAATTGCCAATGCAGGCAACCCACTGTCTAAACAGGATATCACCAGGCCTACCTGTCTTTTGGCTTTGGGAATGTGAACGGCCTCCGTCCATCATCAGTCACTTGAAGTTGTTTTATGGTAAAATGTTGCCAGGCAGGCTCAAGATGCACTTTCAAACCAAACAGCCTTTCTGAGAGAAACCCTAACCCTCAAAAGAGTGCTGGATCTGAAACAGAGGCACTTCCGTTTGAAGGTGTGTAATAAGGCGGTGGAGATGAGGTGTATGATAGTGGTGTACACAGGTATGATGGAAGGTTAGGTGTGCCTTTGATTTATTTGGGAATGTGTGACAAACTCGGACAGACATTTACTTCTTCAAGTACACTGAAGTCCCAATTACTTTAGGGAAGAAAGGTAAATCCATCCATTCTTTTTCTCAACGCAGTGGAGATGGAGCCCACATAGCAGGCTGTTTGCAGACGCTTATTCTAACAGCCCACATGGTGGCGCCACATAACCAGCATTCACAGACTGACTCTACAGCTCTGTGTGTAGTAACACAAAATAAACACAAATGTACAAAAAGCACATAGATACAGGGTTAGAGCTCATGGGGAGCATGGGTAATGTGGTATGTGACATAAATACAAGCGGTTGGCACTGGATTCGCTTGGGCCAGTCTCCCTCTGCACAGCAGGACAGGTACAGGTGTAATCAATAACATTAATGATCATGAAGCATCCCAGAGAGCCGGCATGCACAATAAGCAGGGTCAGTCCTGCAGCTCAGAGTAAAGCAACTTTAACCTGATACCATCATTTTCACCTGTGTGAATCATCAGCTGTTCAAGTGTTTACACTGCAGGATCACAGTCGCAGTTACTGCAGGTCAGTGCAGCCACCTGTTGCTATGAGCAGAAGTGCCAACGAGTCATATCATACAGTAGATCTGCATTTATTTTTATTTTGTTAAGTTTTGGAACTAATCAAAAGATAATTTTTCAGGCAACAGGGACCTCAGTTAAATGCTTGTTTCATTTAACTTTGTATTAGTTTTAGTGGTGGAAAACGCTGCTAGGAACATGCCAAAGCAACAGGTGGCGATATATTCCTAACCGTGCAGAAATGTTGGCCAATCAGAAGTCTAGAAGCCTCGGTGGGAAAAAGTAAACAAAGCTGGGGCATAGAAGCAGAACCGAGTCGTCTGTGTGGAGGGACAGTAACTGTGTGTGTATATGTAAGCATTTAAACACTGCAGAGAGTACAATTAACAGTATTGTAGAAATTCATTTCACCGAAACAATAACGTGGCGCACAGTGTGACGTCAAAAAATGCGCACACATTTGACGCTGCGTTTTCTCCGTTGTTTTTTCGTCCACACCTAAATGCAAAAACGGAGTTTTCAAAAATATCCACCCTGGCCGGAGTTTTAAAAAATCTTCGTTTTCAAAAATCTTCGTTTTCAGTGACCAAAAACGCCGTTTACGTGTTGACGAAAGGTGCAAACGCATAGAAAAATCTGCGTTTTCAAAAATACCCGGGTACGTGTGGACGTAGCCTGAATCTAAAGAGATTTCCTGCACATTTTATTTTATGTTGGTGTGTAGATATAAAACTAACCATCATTATTTATTGATTGATTGATTTAAGGCTCAAGGGGAGGGGGGGAAAGTAAGTCTTATAAAGATTAAGCAAAACTAAAACTTCTTACATCCGTCAGCACTTTAAAAAGGAAGAGTTTCGAACAACAGTGTTGTTTTTTTGAGATGTTTGTGCTGATACAGTGAATGGTTGGCAGAGGAAGGGTGGGGAAGTAAGAGGCAGATAAGGGACCAGGGTATGCAGTCTTCACAGTTTTAACAGATTTCTTTTAGTCTGTTTATGTTGGGGTAGCCTTACTGTTTACTCAGAGGATTAATGTATTGGGAGAGCAGTCAGAGCTGCTGGGGGCTTGTCAGCACGTCAGGAAATGTGCCTTCTCAGTAGTTAAGAGATATTGAGGTGAGTCATTAATAAACTATTTTAAAAAGCTACCATGAATGTACTAATTAGATCTTTGAGGTACAATATTTTTTACTTCGATCCACAGCCACAGCTATTCTTCCCTGTGAAAGTCCAGACAACTGACAAATAAACCGAAGGAAACAGCACGATGAAAATGTGTGAATGAAAATATATATTACTGTGAATGCACTGCAGTTAGTCACGGGCTGACTTTCATCCATAGTCCCAGGTCAGATTTTTAAAGGCAACCTAAAAACATTTCACATTATCAACATAAAGATGAAAACAAACAAGCAGGAGGGTAAAAGCATCTCATTGTGTATTATTAGATTATCAGCCATTTTTTAAATAGACATTTAAAGTGTTGTATGTGTTCTGCTCTCTGATAATAATGGTTCTAGAGCACCACTGTTGCCTTCAAAGAAAAAAAAGATTCTTCTTCCTCTTTTCTGTTTACTCTGATAAACTCAATGCTGGAGGAGCCACATTGTATAAAATGTTATAAATTAGATATTCATGTATTTAATAAAATGTGCTTCTATACAACAAAACAGTGATGACTGCAACAAGGCCTTTTCTGTGGTTCTGTAATGGTTTTAAAGCGTCAAGTCTGATCATGCAGTAATAATATTATTAATATAGGAAAGGATGAGTGTTTTAGCTGTACGAACAATCAAAAGGTTGTACAACAAGCATTTAAACAAAAAACAATTAACAAACTATTACCGACACAGTCAGTTAATGAATGCAGAGACAACAAAGCCAGCATTATACAATCATCATCAGTCATCACAGATAAATAAGCAAATATAGCCCAAAAGTATTTCCTTCCTTAAAGCTGCTGTTTCTAATTGCTTTTAAATTATAAAAATACTTCTTTAAATACTTACTTAAATACTGAATAAAGATGGGAAGTGACATAACCTGCTAAAATGCTGGTTTTCTTTAACACGTTTATTTTAGGCAAAGATAAGCAAAACGTCCCATGAAAGCATGTGTGACACAGCCTCTCATGTTAACTGTGAATATAAGTATTTAGGCCTTCTCAGTACACAAATGTTTCTTATATTAAAGACAAGATTACATGCCAGCCTGTCCTCCACCTGCATCCATGACAGCCTGGCATGCCGGCAACCCGCACCATCCACACAGCTCCGTTCTGACTGAGCTGGAGCATAACCAGGTCTTTCCTGAAGCAGCAGACCAAATAACTATGCAGTAATCAAGCCATCATCAAAAGACTGTAATACTTTGTAAAGCTTGCATAGTTTCTAAAAACTGGAATAGTCCTACTCGGTTTAGCAACTATACCATCAGTAAGTTAACCTGTTTGACAGCTTCCCCTTACAAGGACCTATACGGCGCTGATTGAAAGTGTTTTAAAGCATTAACACATTCTGATTGTGAGTTTGCTTTAATTCTGTATTATTTTCTCTTTTCTTGTGGATTCAAACAAAAAAACAAACTAAATACCTTAAAATAAAAAATTAAAATAATGGCTGTTTATAGTAGAGACTCCAGAGGGATGTGTTCCTGGAAGCATCAGTGTTGAAATAACAAGAACGTGTTGATTTTGTTCTCAGGAAAGTGACACACTGGCATCGCACCTCTCGCTTCATTGACATTCAAAGATCAGAGGCAGACTGTCTGGTGAACTTGGCTGAAAAGCCACGATAGTCATCTTCTGAATCAGTCGGCCCTCAGTGTGCACGCTCCTTGCATGCATTATATGAGACAGTGATGCAAACAGGACAAGTATATTCACAGTCTGCGGAGACACTCCTGCTGCTTGCCCTGATTTAACTAAGAATGAAGCTTAGAGTGTTACTGTTGCACGCAGACACACAAACACTGACACGTTATTTATTGTCCGATTCTCATCAACATCCTTTCCTATGGCCAATAGGACCTGATTATCACAAACCAGAGGTCTGAGGGCTAAAACAATTCACAGTGTGCGCACACACTGCGGTATCCTGTGATAGATATCAGCACCTGACACCTCGAAAACAGGAAAAACGTTTCAGCAGGAACACAGATGTGTTGGACTGTGGGGGGAGGAGCATGTAAACAGCTATTTAACCTCTGTGGACAGAAATCTCAGCTTCACTCAACGAAGGAGTGCAGCCATCTCCACCATGTCCTACTATGAGGTAAGGAGGTGTCATCTAATCATGCACAGAAACTTTAAATGTGTTCACAAATATATGATTGCCTTCTCTCTTCTCATCATTTCTCATCTGTCTCTAGCATATCGTCTTTGAGGATTACTACAATGACACTGGCTCTGGCTCTGGCTCTGGGGAACTTGGAGTGGATCTGGAGGAGCCCTGTGGTGTGGAGCACATGACAACTACTGAGCTTCAGCAAGTCTTCTTGCCTGTCATTTATGCCCTTATCTTCATTCTGGGCATCACCGGAAACGGCTTGGTTGTCGTAGTCCTAGGCTGCCAACGCAGGTGAGGGGATGGGTAACTGCTGTTTGAAGCTTTGACTTCGAAGCATTGCTGGGTGTGGGGGAAGAGCATGAAAGTGATCAGATTTTTTGTGTCTCCAGGTCGAAATGCAGCCTCACAGACTGGTACCGCCTGCATCTCTCTGCTGCGGATCTCCTCTTCGTTCTGGCTCTGCCGTTCTGGGCGGTGGATGCAGCCTTGGCTGACTGGCGTTTCGGAGCTGCCACCTGCATTGGAGTGCATGTCATCTACACAGTCAACCTGTACGGCAGCGTGCTCATCCTGGCATTCATCAGCCTGGACCGCTACCTTGCGGTGGTCCGAGCCACGGACACCAACACTAGTGGGCTGAGGCAGCTGCTGGCTCACAAACTGGTGTATGTAGGTGAGTATCAAAAGGCTTGCTCTTCCTGCTGTTAGTCTTCTTTTCTCCACACAGTCCCTCACTTGTCTTTTTTAATCTTCTTCCTCCCTGCAGGTGCCTGGTTGCCCGCTGGCCTGCTGGCAGTGCCAGATTTGATATTTGCCCGCACTCAGGAAGGAGGAGAGGGGTCAACTCTGTGCCAGAGATTCTACCCAGAAGAAAATGCTCCTCTCTGGGTTGCAGTCTTCCACCTCCAGCTCGTCCTGGTGGGTCTGTTGATCCCTGGACTGGTGCTCCTGGTGTGTTACTGCGTCATTGTCACCAGGCTGACCCGTGGCCCACTGGGGGGCCAGAGGCAGAAGCGACGGGCGGTCAGGACTACCATCGCGCTGGTGCTCTGCTTCTTCGTGTGTTGGCTCCCTTATGGAGCGGGCATTTCTGTGGACGCTCTGCTGCGGTTGGAAGTCCTGCCCCGCAGCTGCAGGCTGGAAGCTGCTTTAGGCGTGTGGCTGTCGGTGGCTGAGCCCATGGCGTTCGCTCACTGTTGCCTGAACCCACTGCTGTACGCCTTCCTCGGGGCCGGGTTCAAGAATTCGGCCCGCAGAGCTCTCACTCTGAACCGGGCATCCAGTCTGAAGGTTTTACCACGAAGACGCCCCGGGACCTCAACAACTACAGAGTCCGAATCCTCCAGTTTACACTCCAGCTAGTGTTTGCATCTGTTGTTGATGTGTGTGTGTACTGTATATATGTATAAATGTATATAAGAAAAGTAAGAAGCAGTCTGCTGGCTCATGACTGATCTTCTCCCTCATTTGAGGGTATCTTTTGTAAATAGTTTGATGTTGTTATGTGTGTGTGTTTGTGTGTGCTTTTGACTATTGTAGATGTTTGTAATAAAATATACAAAATACTTTGTGAAAGTGGCTTTTCTTTCTTTTTTTTCTGTCTTCCTGTGTGAAACAGTGTGAGTTTCTGGTTTACACAATCTCTCAACCACAGCTAGTTCCACCCTCAGCTCCTATTCTCAGTGGGTAAGATACAAATCATGAAAACTCCTAAAAAAAGAAAATTGGAGCCAAGCTAGCTAATGAGATGAAAGGACGATGGCAATAGAACTTTATCACAAAACCCCACACGGAAAAGGGACAGGAAAGGTGTAATAGGAATAACAAGCCTCAATCAAATGTCTTTGGTCTTAATTACCAGATGATAACTTCTGTTGTGTCAGAGCTTAAAATCACGAGTGTTTTCTGGGAACCCTGTTTATAATAGGGTGTTTCTCGGTTGCAGAGTTTAAACAAAAAAGAAAAAAAAAAGAAAATCAGTAGGTGGGTTACATGGTTATTATCTGATTAACCGGCAGCTTGCATCACCATATTTAATTCATTGTCATTTAGCTGTGTGCCATCTGAATCCACTGATGCGGAGAATGGACACAGCCAATTTCTTTTGAAAAATGAAACTGCGTTTTGTAAGATGCACCATCTGTCTGCCAGGTGTATCTGAGTCACATGTACGTGCGTGTGTGTGAGTGTGTGTGAGACAGATATAGATATTGGATGTGTGTGAATGTTTTTGCGTCAGCCTTTTGGGGGAGCAGGGTAAGATTTATGTTGATGATATAAACAGTTTGCAGTTCCTACATGAGAAAGAAGGGAGCACGAGAGGGTCAGGAGGTCCATTTTTCCAGTACCTTAATGCACACAAAAGTGCTTCCCACATTTCTACTTCCACTTGGAAGTGAGAGAAACAGAAGCTGGAAGTTTGTTGTGTCCTGTTTCCTGGAGTGAAGACGAAGAGAGGATGAGGAGGAGAGTTGTGAGAGAGACAGAAAGGAAAAATACAGTAAGTCGGCTCCGCGATCAAATTAACTGTGTGGCATTTTGAGCATCTCGAGGTGTAAATCATGATTACTGCGTCCTATTATTTGATCGCAGTGTATACCTCTATGTTTGCAAACCTAAAGAAGACCTTTTTGGTACCTTTTTATATACGCTGCTTCCTCCTCGCCCCTAACACATTCAAACGCTCACACATTCACACACACACACACACACCGACATGCGCCACACATACACACAATTCACTTCTATTCATAGTGTATTCAAAACAGGAAAGACTTCCTGTGGCTCATTTTAGGAAAAACAAGCAGCTTAAACAATCAAACAGTGGAGCAGCTCTCCACTCATCAACACAGAGCACTTATAAACTAAATCATTCACACTGAAGGATTTCAAAGACCTGAACCAGCTTCACACATAACCAGGTATAAAGGTGCTAAGTTATTTGTATGTGTGGAAGAAATAAATACCACATTGAGACATCATTATAGGATGGTTTCATTTTTTTTGTCTTTTTATGTTTGTGTATTTTAGTGCTCCAGAACCTTGGGTTTGTTCCTTCTTATAAAAGTATGCAGCGTCACTGTAGCGCAGACTGTTAATCTTTTAACTGCAGATTTATACAGATATTCATGGTCACCAGAAGATGAATCACTTTAATGGGCCCCTCAATCTTCACCTACAGCCTTTTAGTTCTAATATCCTCAACGATACTTTCTTTCCAGTCACAGACAGCAGGTCTATAAAAGATTCTTCTGTCTTTTACACCACTCTGTCTAGTATAAATACCAAATTCTATTATGCGAACATGCTAATTGCTTAATTCTTTAATTATGTTTCAAACCTTGCTGTTATATAATTATCATGTCTAGGTAAATTTTTAACTTACATTTAATCTTGTTTTATCTTAATTAAATATGGCTAACATCAGCTAAACATCCTAGCACTGTTATTGTGAGCACGATAATATGCTAATATTAGTATTTAAGTACGGACTAGCATTAAAGCAGTTACCCTCCAAAAAGTTGATTCTGTTCATCTGGACGTAGCGTTTTGTGGGAGAAACGTTTCGTCACTCATCCAGGTGACTTCTTCAGTCTCAGCTGACTGCAGGTCTCCCCAATCTTATAAACAGTACATTTGCATAGTGACTGAAACCAGCCCACTGAGGAACAATGGGCTGAGAGGTCAGTTCCTTAATCTTAATTATGCAAATTCTCATGACCATTGATCAACAACCACTGACCAACACCCACTGATCAAAGACCACTGATTAATGGCCATGAGTCCCATTCACAGAGAGTTGGGGAATGGCTGCAATCACAGCATCGTAAGATGGTGAAAGATGTACCCTTAGGCCCCCTCCTCGATTCAGAGATGGTCTTTTCCTTTTCACATAAATGGCCTCCTTGACTCCACGCTCAAACCAGCGTTAAAGCGGTTAGCATAAGAAGAGAACTTCAACTGCTTGTTTACAATAGCTCACTAGCATGTCTGTTAGAAAACCAGAGCTCTAGCATGCTAGCTGTGTTTGTTTGACTTTTCAAATACATTTTGAAATATCAAAATGAAAAAGTTCAAATGTTACGTTACAGGCTTGACTTATTATGGTCATTAATAAAACTTTATTTACATTGTTTGGTTAACGTACAAAAGTCTTTCTAGAAAAAAGTCTTGCAGCTTTGCATCTATGTTGAAATGCCTTTGGATACTTGCAGTTATCCCACAGTGGTATCTAAATGAATTTGAATAGTCACCAGGACACAACTGCTTGGATACATTTTTTGGACACTTGATTGTATTGGGATTTACTTTTAGAACTGCCTCAATTCTACATGGCACAGATCCAGCAACGGGCTGGGAAACATTCCCCAGAGATTTTGCTGCAGATTTGTTGGCTGCACATCCATGATATGAATCTCCCGTTCCATTACAATCCAGATGTGCCGTACTGAATTGAGATCTAGTCACAATGTAGGCCATATGAGTACAGTGAACTCACAGTAGTGTTCAAGAAATGTACAGATCTACAGCCCACTCTTTGTCCTGAACATGTCTCCTACTGCTTATCTTTATGTTTCACACAACCGATGTACTAAGGCTGGGAGTAAAAGTAGGTGTCCAGTCACAAAGCACATAAGAACAGCTGTAACTGTATGAATGTGAGATACCGTAATTTTTCATCTAGTGCACAGAAGGACACGAGCGAAACAATGAAAATGTGTCAGCAGCTGAGTACAAATAAACCAGGAAACAAGTCTTTTCTAAACTATCTTTTCCCGCTCCTCTTTCATATCCTGGTTGTATTTTGCCCCCATTGTACTATTTCTCACCAGTTACCAAAAGATCTACACACACTGCATGTTTTTCATCTCCATGCACCAGCAAGTTTTAGTGTACCACAAAGATGTGTACTACAGGCAGTGCTGCCTGTGTGTGGGTCTGATTATAAGAAATCATTAGTATTAATGATGTCATAAACCCAATGATGTAAAGTAATAATATTAGTATTAGTAGTTTTGTCATTTAATTTTCAAATACAAAGTCAAACATCATGTGAAAACTGTTTTACATCAAACATCAGAGCACTTTTGTTGTGGTGGATATGCCTGAGTACGTGTGAATTTGATGTGTGTGTGTGTGTGTGTGTGTGTGTGTGTGTGTGTGTGTGTGTGTGTGTGTGTGGGTGGGTGGGTGGGTGAGTGGGGGTGTGATCGTCTACAGATGGTCAGGTTCCCTCATATTCAAACACGACTGGGTTTCCTGCGGCTGAACAATCGTGGGAAAAGCAGAGGTCAAGACAAAAGGAGAAATAAAGAGAGAAGGAGGCTGGGTTGCATCCAAATGGCTCACAATGACTTCCTGCTTTTTTCCTGGTGGATTAATACAATGTGACAGGTGAAACCAATAGCCCGCTGGCTGATGTTTGTATTGACTTCAGCAGGTGGAGACGTGAGAATAATGTGGGAACTGAAATAGAAATTAATGGAATAATAGAGCAGAAATGAATGTTTACCCTGACGCTGGACTGAGTTTGCCTCAGGATGGAGTTTGTGTCCCCTGGGTGATCCAGCCCTATATTGAAAGACACCTTAAGAAATACATAATAATGTTTTATAGTTTGTCTTATGGGTATTTTTATGTGTACTATGATGTAGATCTGTAGTTTCTGTTGTTTTACAGGCCCTCGAGGACAGGAGTTTGACATGTGTGGTTTAAGACAGGGGTGTCGAACTCCAGGCCTCGCGGGCTGATGTCCTGGGGGTTTTAGATGCGTCCTTTATCCAACACAGCTGATTTAAATGGCTAAATGACCTCCTCAACATGTCCTGAGGTTCTCCAGAGGCCTGGTAATGAACTAATCATTTGATTAAGGTGTGTTGACCCAGGGTAATATCTAAAACCTGCAGGACACCAGCCCTCAAGGCCTGAAGTTCAATACTCCTGGTTTAAGGCATTTGGGGGAAGTTATTTTTTCATGTGACTGCGTGCCATCAAACATCAAACCAATACCACATGAAAGGCAGTCCTGTTCTTGTATTAATCAGCAGGGGATGTAGCATAAAAGGAGATGAAGGAGGCAAAACCATGTGCCGTAGTCAGGGATTACAGTGGGCCAGTGGTTTTGCAGTACTTCAGCATCTAGCGAGCCCTAAAGACGAGCGAGCGTGAAGGGAGTGATGTTTCTATCAGCTTAACAAACACACAAACTGTTTGTGCGCAGTTTGTCTCACACTGTGTTGCTAGCTAAAGGTCCAGCTGCTGTATTTCACAGGGAGAGAAAACACAGAGAGCTAACTTCACTCAGAGATGGAGAAAGATAAGAAAGAGGACACGAGAGGAAGAAGAGGGGTTAAAGATAAGGACTGATCAGTGGTGTTTGATAAACCGGAAATTTAAAGCTTACATGTAAGTTCTCACATTTTTAAATCAGATATCTGGTCTGTACACATGACATTACGTTTTTTCATATTGTGAAACCTGCAGCTAAACAAACGGAGGTACACTCGCTGTGTTATTTAAAGGTTGCATGAAAATCCTCTGCAGAATAAACAGGTTAGTTTGCTGTGAGGGGTTTAAAGTAAAGAACAGTGTGTGACTGGTGCACAGTGGCTGTGGTTTCATGGTCAGAGTTAGGTTACATAAAGTGTAGCAGAGATGAATCTGAAGTTAAGCTGATGATGCTGAGATTCATTCACCGAATTTCACCTTCATACCAATTTTATACCTTCTAGAAAAAAGACAGAATACACACTGTACTGTCAGTGTCGAGGATGGAAATCAGCCAAGACAACTCATAAAACATCTGCTGACATCTGGTTGAATTAAGTTGTGTACATCCACAAAGAGCAGCATATTATTTTATAGTTACAATAATATAGCACAAGGTTCAGTTAGTGTTGCACAAAATAGGTGGTAGAGATGATCTTCAAGGAGCTACTTTTCACTTTCTTACTGTGAGTACATTTAAGAGTCTGTACTTTTTCACTTTTACTTCAGTAAAGAATTCAAACCAGGACTTCAACTTTTACTGGAGTATTTTTGAATCTGCACTTCTACTTAAGTACAGAATGTCTGTATTTTTGCCACATCTGCTTGTCACTTATTATCAGCTAACTGTTGCAGAACATAATCATGTCCACTCGGTTCTGAGAATTGCAGGCGGTCTTGCTCTACTGTTCCCCCTGTGAATTGTTCTGTTAACAAATAACTTCCTCTGCCGGTCTCTCAGAGTCATTCCAAAACATGCCCAATATAAATGTGTGTTATGTAACCACAAATATACATATACATGTATATATATATATATATATATATATATATATATATATATATATATATATATATATATATATATATATATATATATATACATATATTAAAAAGCTACATTTCAGTGAGTTTTTCTTTCAGAAAACCCTCTGGTTGTCCCCACTGTCTAAAGAAATGAATATGAGAAAACGTCACGGGTCAAGATGACTGTCTGTGGGGACTCCTCAGGTGTGCCTGTTTGGTGTTGGGTTCATTTGGTCGACTTTTTTCTACTTTTTTAATTCTGCTGTAACTGACAAGGTCACAATAGCTGTTCTTTCCAGTCTCGAGGAGCCACCGTGATAAAACAAAGAAGCAGGGACTGTAATGCTCTCTACAACATGGACATGATCCGTCGGTGGTTTCTCGTTTTACTGTTGTAACTTTATTAACAGCACCTTTACTTACAAACTTGTACTCCAACCTTCCACCAATGCCTGCTGTCCCATAGCTGCACTGTTTTAACAGAACTACAACAATAGAGTGGAAGAAGTATACACAGACACATAGTGCAAAATTAACCATTCAGCTGAAGTTGCATCTTTCTAGTCCCCGCGCAAAACTATAAATAAGAAAAACAATTTTGGAAAAATTGTATTATTTTACTGTCTGTAGTGACTGTAGTACTACTTTCCTTTTAGAAATGATGCAATATAGACCTGCACCATACCATGGATAGCATCACCCCTGCAACACATAGATACCTAGTAGGCGCTGACACTGGCTGAGCTGACATGTAAAATAAAAATATGCAGAAACGTGAGTGTTCACTGCCCCCCAGTGGTCACGTGGTACATTTACAAGTTGAATCCAATTACTTGTGTCCTTGTGCACAGTTTTGACGATATACTTGTAACTTTACTCCCTTCACCTCACAAACATGAGCAGTACTTTACAAAATAATATTTACTGCAAAACACACAAAATGCTTACAACATAAAGCACACTGCACACACATATTTCAAACATAAATGCACACAATGTGTGAGGCTGTGCGATGAGTTTTTCATCTAAACCTTTGAGGCACAAACACAGAAAAACATTCGTTACTGCATCAAATAAGTTGATCTGGGAATTTTTTTTTTTTTAATTCAGTCTTTTATTCCCATCTAACAAATTCTCACTTCTAGCTGGTGACCTCTGGAGCAGCCTGTTTCTTTGGATGGAAACCACTAGTGGAAGAGACAAATGACATGTAGGCTTGTATAAAGCAGTTAAAACAGCTTCACCGCAGATGTGCAGCAGTAAAATGCTTTCGGTTTTTAAATCAAAGTACATTTGCTCAAACCCAAATCCCCTTTTGGTGTTTAGCATCCATTGTAAAACTGCAAAATTAAAAATAAGGGAGCGGCTGGGAGTAGCTTCTACTCAAAGGAAAAGGCTTACAGTGAGTTGTACTAGGAAAGGAGGAAAAAAAACGTGTTGGCTTGGCAGAGAGATTGCGCTGGGAAGGATTTGCAACAGGTTACAGTGGTTAAAGATAGAGATGGAAATGTATTAGCGAGTGAAGAAAATGTCCTGATGAGGTGGAAGGAGTACTTTGAGGGGCTGATGAGGAAATGAGAGGAAAGTGCAGAGGATTAGTAAGGAAGGAGTGAAAGTAGCTATGAAGAAGGGTGAGTGGACATACCTGTGGAGGTATGGGGATGACTAGGAGAAAGGGCAGTGGGTGCATTAACAAGATTGTCTAACACAATTCTGGAAAGCAAGATGCCTGAGGAATGGAGAAGAAGAATACTAGCACCAGTTTTCAAGAACAGTGGTGATATGCAGAGCTGTTGTAACTACAGAGGGAGAGTTGCTGAAGCTATGTTAAGAGGAGAAATGTGATAGTGAGCAGGACTATGGTTTCATAGCACTACAGATGTGATGTTTTCTTGGAGAGTGTTCATGGAGAAGTGCAGAGAAGGTCAAAAGGAGTTGCACTGTGACTACATGGGTCTAGAGAAAGCATTTGATAGGGTGGTGAGAGAGATACCGTGGTACAGCATGAGGTTGTGGCAGAGAAATATGTGAGGGTGGTGCAAAACATGTATCAGGACAGCAAGAGAGGGGTGAGAGTGACAGATGTGTTCAAGGTGGGGGTGCGATTACATCAGGGATTGGCTCTGATCCCCCTCTTGTTTTGATGAGGTCAGGCAGGAGTTTCCATGGAATATCAAGTTTGCAGGTTACACTGTGACAGTTTGAGCTGGATGTTGGGATTTTCACTGGGAGTGACCAGAATGGACACGATCAGGAATGAGTATATCAGAGAGGCAGGGCGGGTTGATCGGTTTGGAGACAAAGTAAGAGAGGCAAGACTGGGATATTTTGCACATGTGCAGAGGAGGGAGAGCAGATATACTGGGCAAAGGATGCTAAATATGGAGGAGGCAAGCAGAAGGAAAACAGACGATTCATAGATGAAGCTGGATGATCCAATGAGGAAGAAAGAAGGAAGAAGAAGATGATGATGATGATAATGATGACGACATACTTTTAAATTGCCTAAATATTTTGGCCGGAAATGGCTCAAGTGCTAAGTTCACTGTGACGCTGACAGTCAGCTCATTCTTCATTTATAGCCTATCTGTATAACGCACGTGCTCGACAAAGACACGCGCACACTGAGATAACAGCTCGGTCTCTCCCCGGGGTCTACAGCTGCACAGGAAGCGTACCGCGGGAAAACGGGCAGCAGGACCCCGCGTCAATTTACGTTTCCGCTTCTAATTGGCTACGAGCTCAGAGATATTTCCATAACGTCGCAGATTGGTCGAAAGCGGCGCGCCAAACATCACGTGGTCTCGCTTTTCGCGCGAAACCGGGCTCTCTGTTGTCCGGAGCTGAGCGTGCTGTGTGTCAGAGAGGAGCAGCTCGTGTCTGTTTTGCAAACCTGTTTTTGTATTCTTTTTGTTGTCGCAGTTTGACGGACTTGCAGCATGGATGTCGCCACAGCCACCGCGGAGACTGCCGGGGCGATGGTGAAGGACGAGCTGGCCGAGAAGTGCCAGAAGTTATTCCAGGCTTTCTTAGAGGAGTAAGTGAGGCAGCAGCGACGGGGTCGTATTGTTGTCGGCCGAAACGTGCTTGGCTTGACATCGCTCTTTTAATCAGCAATTATAAGGATCGAGTGCTACTTTGATCGGCTGCTATTGGTGTCTTTTCACTGCTTTTCTTAACTCTCGTCCGATTCCTGCGTCACCCTGCAGATTTCAGAGCGGGGATGGGGAGGTGAAGTATGTCCGGGAGGCCGAGGAGCTGATCAGGCCTGAGAGGAACACCCTACTGGTGAGCTTCACCGACTTGGAGGGTTTCAACCAGGAACTGGCTACCACCATCCAGGAGGAGTACTACAGGTGAGCAAGCCCACCAAGTCATAGGCGCTTCCATCATATCTCATCTAAATACTGAGGTGGGAGAGTGCGCTGCTGCATTTCAAACCATCAGTTCAGTGCTGTGGAAATAAGCTGTTGGGTAACCTGAAGGATTGTCTGTTTCCAGAGTGTATCCCTACCTCTGCAGAGCAGTGCGCAACTTTGCTCGGGATCACGGGAACGTCCCCCTCAACAAAGAGTTCTACGTCGCTATCGAGGATCTGCCCACCAGACACAAGTAAGACACTGTTAACCAAACCACCATGTACATCTCCATTTATCTGGTCTGAGCTGCCCTTTATGCAGCTAGATTGCTTTAGTGCAAAGATAGTTGTAGAAATGTCCGCTTGGCTTGAATAAATTGGAACAAAATGGTGTTTAAGTTGTGGTGCATAAAGCAGGAATGATACATCTCTCACTGGTAAATGTTAATGGGAATGAAATGCCAAATCTGATCCTTTTCCTGTGTTAAATAAATAAATAGGATCCGTGAGTTGTCCTCCATGCGTATTGGCAGCCTGGTGAGAATCAGCGGTCAGGTGGTGAGAACGCACCCAGTCCATCCTGAGCTGGTGAGATGTTTATATCAGTGAAGAAGACACAAAGTTCAGTTGCGTTACGCTTGTCTTTTGTCATTAAACCCATCCTGCTTCCTTTGGTGCAGGTGAGCGGTACCTTCCTGTGCATGGACTGCCAGGCAGTGATCAAAGATGTCTCTCAGCAGTTCAAATACTCTCCTCCGACCATCTGCAGGAACCCCGTGTGCAACAACCGCTCCCGCTTCCACCTCGACACGCACAAATCCAAGTTCATCGACTTTCAGAAGGTAACTGTGATAAAGGATGTCTGTCTGCATGGATGAATGAGTCTGATTTTGACCCCGTGTACCCTGTTTGTGTATCCAGGTGCGTATCCAGGAGACTCAGGCGGAGCTGCCTCGCGGTTCGATCCCACGCTCTCTTGAGATCATCCTGAGGGCAGAGGCTGTGGAGACGGCTCAGGCTGGAGACCGCTGTGATTTCACTGGGACCCTGATTGTCGTGCCGGATGTCTCACAGCTCAGCACACCTGGTACTTTTTAAAATTTTAACCATTTATGGTCAAAACTATGTCTTGTGGTGTTTTGTTTTGGTTCTCATGACTGTATGGATGTTACTTCCAGGTGTGCGAGCAGAGACCAGTACCCGTGTAGCAGGAGGTCCTCAGGGCTTTGAGTCTGATGGTCTGAGAGGACTGAAAGCTCTGGGAGTCAGAGAGCTGTCATACAGGCTGGCCTTCCTGGCCTGCAACGTGGCGCCAACCAACCCACGGGTAAGAAGCGCTCGCCCATATGTCTAAAAATGCAAACAGCTACAAATCTTGCTGTGTGATTACAAATGTGTGCCGTCTTTATCACAGTTTGGCGGTAAAGAGCTGCGGGAGGAGGAGCAGACAGCTGAAAGTATTAAGAGCCAGATGACAGAGAAAGAGTGGGAGAAGGTTTTTGAGATGAGCCAGGACAAGAACCTGTACCACAACCTGTGCACCAGCCTCTTCCCCACCATCCACGGTCAGTGATCGAACCCCCCGTCTAGCCTTTTTCTCCAATGGAGGACGCTCTCGTAGCTCTTTATCAAAGCTGTGACTTGTGAGTTAAACGTTAACGTGATGGTGCAGGTAACGATGAGGTGAAGCGCGGCATCCTGCTGATGCTCTTTGGAGGCGTTCCCAAGACGACCATGGAAGGGACCTCGCTCAGAGGAGACATCAACGTGTGCATTGTGGGAGATCCGAGCACTGCCAAGAGCCAGTTCCTCAAGTACGTTCCACAGTTTCCACCTTCATTGATTAGCTTTGCATAAAGCTTTTCTTTGTTCCATCTTCTGGCACAAACACTTTTCAGTGCTCTCTTTGCTGTAGACATTTGTTGTACAGCAGTGTTGATTTGAGTGTGTGTGCCTGTGTAGGCACGTGGAGGAGTTCAGTCCCAGAGCGGTGTACACCAGCGGCAAGGCCAGCAGCGCCGCAGGTCTGACGGCGGCCGTGGTCCGAGACGAGGAGTCGCATGAGTTTGTCATCGAGGCTGGAGCTCTGATGCTCGCCGACAACGTGAGTGTCATGAGTTCTGAAGAAAACTGAACAGTGTATTGTTATGTTTAAAAAAAACAAAAAAAGTTTCTTTATGTAATTAGTGCAAGTAAAACTTGTTAACTGGTTTGATTTCAGGGTGTTTGCTGTATTGATGAGTTTGATAAGATGGACCTCAAAGACCAGGTGGCCATCCATGAAGCCATGGAGCAGCAGACCATCAGCATCACCAAAGCCGGAGTCAAGGTGACGCTTTGGCTTTCAAAGCTTTACACTTTAAACACTCACGTTTATGCAGCACAAGCGGAAGTTACACTGCTATCATATTCGATCGTTCGTCTCTGCAGTAGAATAACCAGATTGTTCCTCCGCTTCTCTCCTCAGGCTACCCTGAACGCTCGCACATCCATCCTGGCTGCTGCTAACCCTGTCAGCGGACGCTACGACCGCAGCAAGAGTCTGAAGCAGAACGTCAACCTGACCGCTCCCATTATGAGCCGCTTTGATCTCTTCTTCATCCTGGTGGACGAGTGCAATGAGGTACATGCAAATGAGCGTAGTCTGAGCATCCTGTGCTTACTGGTTGTTTCTATTCATGTCTTTTATTTTGTCCATTTTTTTTTTAATATGGTAATTTAGTTGAATACTGCAGCTAACGATTTGCACCTGTCATAGGTGACGGACTACGCTATCGCCAGACGCATCGTGGATCTGCACTCCCGTGTGGAGGAGTCGGTGGACAGACTGTACTCCCTGGATGAGATCCGCAGATACCTGCTCTTCGCCAGGCAGTTCAAACCCAAGGTGGGTGTGCTGGTGTCCCCACACACCGACACCAGCGACCCAGTTTTTACTGTTTAACACATTTCCTTTATATTAACTTTTGGACCTCCGTAGATCTCCAGCGAATCAGAAGAGTTCATCGTCGAGCAGTACAAGCGTCTCCGCCAGCGTGACGGCTCAGGGGGCGTGTCCAAATCTGCCTGGAGGATAACTGTGCGACAGCTGGAGAGCATGATCCGCCTCTCAGAGGCCATGGCACGTATGCACTGTTGTGATGAGGTACGTGCGAAGACATACAAGCTTCATTCATGCAACACTCGATACTGAGTGTGGTTGATAAAATTTAATACTGCAAAACCACCCTGAGTATCACTTTAACCAAAATGAGGGGAACAAAAAGACATCCTTTCAAAATAAAAGGCCAAACTGTGAATTAACTCTTGCCCTTTTCATCCCATGCTTCTAGGTTCAGCCCAAACACGTGAAGGAAGCGTTCCGTCTTCTGAACAAATCTATCATCAGAGTGGAGACGCCAGACATCAACCTGGAACAGGAGGATGAAATGGAGGAAGAGGAGGAGCAGCAGGAAGAAGGTACTATCAATATAGAGAAGATGTGAAATGACACAATGCATCACCGCTGTTTATTTAACGTAAACTCTTCTCTGCATCTTTGCAGGTAACGTCCCGAATGGAGTAAATGGAAACGTGGATGGTGTCATTGGCCTTACTAATGGAATTAATGGACACGCTGACGGTGTCAATGGCCACGGCGAGCCTGGGAGCCAGTCCAAACCATCTCTTCGTCTGTCTTTCGCCGAGTACAAACGCATCTCCAACCTGCTCGTCCTGCATCTGCGCAGAGCAGAGGATGGTAAGAGATGTTCCTCCCTCCAGTCTGTTTTCCACCTCATTTCCTTGTCTGTTCTGTCACTGTTCTTTTTCTTTTTCTTCTCACATTTTTCTTGCTAATCTGTGTTGCAGCTGAGGAAGAGGAGGATCTGAAGAAAAGTGCAGTGGTCAACTGGTATCTGAAGGAGATCGAGTCAGAGATCGACTCTGAGGAGGAGCTCATCAATAGGAAGGGGCTGATAGAGAAGGTCATCCACAGGCTGGTGCACTATGTAAGTCTACCATCTTAAAATGTGAAAAGATAATGAGTCAGCGATTCTTTAAGTGCAGACATGTTCATTTATACGATCTCCCACACAAATCTCTTCCTCAAGGATCACATCCTCATCCAGCTGTCTCAGGCCGGACTGAAGGGCTCAGAGTCTGCGAGCACAGAAGAGGAATCTGTTCTGGTTGTAAACCCCAACTACATCCTGGAAGACTAAACTCCTGTCCTCAAATTGATCCCTGCTTCTTTGTGGCAAACAAGAGTTATTGTTCATAGTGTGTTTAATGCTCATAATGGTGGCATTGGAGATGTTTCGCTGCTGTACAAAGATACGAGGATTTATCTAAATATTCTTTAGATTTAAAAAGTTAAAAAAACAAAACAAAACAAAAACAGATGTAAATATACTGGCCTCTTCTCCAGCTGTTTATTCACTTCTCTTTGACTTAGTTTATTGTTGACTTTGAATAACTGTATATTATAAGCATACAGCATGGTTTACATCCATGGTTTAAAGTGTTTTTGTATTATAATTATGATTTTGTGAATGAAATGTTGGAACAATAAATAAAATGTTGAAAAACACAAATTTGCTTCATGTGTCTTTGTGTTGCCTGCGGCATTAAAATAATACAAAATCTAAATGAGTACCACTAGGTGGCAGCAGCTCCCGTTGTTGCGACTGCGCATGCCCGTTGCAATTACGCAACAAACATGGCGGCGTCCACAGTGAATACAGTCCGGACAACACTGAAAGGTTTAATTATTGGCTTTATTCGTTATAAAAAAAAAGGTCACAATTAAGAGAATTATATTTTGGTCGGCGGCGATAAGTTGTTTATTTTAATATAGTTATTTTTTGTAAATAACCTTTTATATGCTTTAGTTTAGCACTTTAAGAAGACTTCATATCGACGTGGTCGCAAATGAAGTAAGATTTTTAAAGTACTGGTGTAATTTGTGTCAACAGGTATGTACCTTTTCTCCGGCCGGTGGGTGCTCAGACAGAGCAGTCAAAGCCGGGCCGTGTGTCCGAGCCTGCGGCTGCACGTCTCCCCTGCTGCCTGCTCCAGGATGGAGACGCAGAGGAGCGAGCAGACCCAGAATACCGACAGAGGCAGAGCCCAGGAGGAGGTAGAGGAACCAGAGGGTCCTGAATACATCCCCAAGAGAAAAGCCAAGAACCCTATGGTGAAAATCGGCTTTGCCTGGTAATTTCTCTCTTTTGACCAAAACCCGCGAGAAATATATAGAAGCTACAGCACTGACAAGTCAAGTCAGAGGTGTGTCAAAGAACGATTAAAAAGATTAGAAATGACACGCTTTTTATGCAGTCCTCGTTTCCAGAGGCTCAAATATAATTGGGCTAGCATGATAATAAAAATGTTTATTTTTGATTGTTTGTTTGACTGCCTGAAGCCTACAGCTAGAGCATGGGTGATTGGCCTTTACTGCAGTTCTTCTGATTGTAGTGCATGCTTGGTTGCTTGTTCAAGTCAGCTGCTTGACAAATGCAGAACTTTTCACTTTTCTTCGAAAACCTCTCGGTTTTGTTCTGTTTTCTCAAAGAAAACGCGCTCTAGTGCTAACTGCAAAAGTTTACAGTAACTGTGTGACAGTGAAGTGAGGTGTTGATGGGGGTTGGAAAAGTGTTTTTAAAGTACTTGAATAGTTCGCAGTGAATATCAGTTAGTATTTCTGCTTGAATTGCTCACCTTTCAAACTGATCTTGCTTTTCTATGCAATACCTAATCTGGCCTTTAAGTCCCTGAGGAAATGTGGTTATACCAGCTGGACATTTGTCAACACTGGGAAGGCACCTGGGGTTTAAATTAAGTTAAGGCTTAGCTCATGTTGTCCATGAAACCAATTTTGAGTCCACTGGCCAATTATATTTGGTCCCTTGAAAAGAGGTGGCTGGCAATTAGAGCAAATATTATTAGAGCACTTACTAAAAACTTCCTGTGTCTTTAAGTTCATATCTATTAGGTAACTGTAATGTCTGTGAAGGCTTTCAGTCATCCAGGTCATCGTAGTCTAAAGAGCTTGGAAAGAAAAGCGTCTGGACTTCTTCTTCTTCTTCATATTTTGAAGACGTTTCACCTCTCATCCTGTGAAAACAAGGATGCCAATGTTCACATTTTGGACAAAGAAGACAGATGGTTTGAAAGAGGAGTGTTAGGAGCCATCTATGTCCACTGTGAACAACCATCTTTGAATAGAGGTGGTGGCTTACGACACCAACTGTCTGCATCTATAATCCAGTTTTGAGATCCCTTCCCAGACGCCCTAACTCCCACTCACATCTTGGGCCATTTGACCTCAGTAAATCATGTGATAGGGAAGGGCTAGGTTTCGCAATGGGTTCATGCGAAAACCTTGGCTCATTGTGACCCACACCCAGGCTCATGTGATTAGACTGAGGATCCATGACGGGGTCCATGTCCCTCTTAGGGACACTCCCATAGGGCTTAAAATCTGTGAATCTCCACCAATTACTCTTCGAACTGAAGAAGCTTCGCGGATGAGAGGTGAAACGTCTTCAAGAAACTTAAAGTCCAGATGCTTTTCTTTCCAAGGTAATTTTAATGTTATGTTTTGGTCACCTTCCTGTGTTGCCTGCATGTTAATGTTACTGATGTGTCCTCCTCAAGTCCCAGAAACACACTTGGCAAACAATAACAGTGAAACAATTGTTCTTCCATATAACGCTACTGTGGCTAAAAGAGAAAACTTTGCACAATTTTCCAAAAGAGAGATTCACTATCCAAAATACAACTTGGATGAATATCATCCACACAGGCTACTAATACATTTTTTTTTTAAAAGAGCAAGATATATTAGGTGCAGATTTGTCGTTCACGTTCAGCGCAGTCACTGGGGAACCACCAGTTTTCCCGAGCTGCGTAGAACTTGCTGTCCTGTTATTCTCTAGTGTGACAGAGCCATCAGTACTGTATAAATATTTTGTCTCTTTCCTCTCTGTGCAGGATTATCGGTCTCCCTACAGGAATAATCAGCTTCTTCCTGGCTAAGAGACAAGTGGACAAAAACAGACTGAAACAGTTAAAGATCAGACAGAGGATGAAAAGATCAAATGAAGGCGAATACGAAGGGAGTCGCTACCGCCATCATGCAGTGGATGTTAAACTCGACCAGTAATTTATGTTGCCGCTGTGATTTGCATCGTATGCACAGTATCCCACACAGAGACTCTTGGATTAAAGACTGATCAGAACACTGATGTAAAGTTCACCCATGTCAGAGGTAAATGTATATTTGAATAAAATCATCACTGGTACAATCACATTAAGACTCAAAGAAAACTTTATTTATAATGATAAGCAAATAGATTTTCTGTAGCACTGATATATTTACAACCCCCTCTTCCACACTAACCATCCGTGGTGTACAGTAAACATGTCTGCCTCTGTTGATTTGACTCGAGGCTTTTATAAACTTTAAGCTGTGCTCTAAATTTGTCATTAATGGTTTTAGCTGATCATCTCAGGAGAAACATTTGGACAATGAAAGACTGGAGTTCAGAAATGTTCCAGTACTTTAACAACATGGCACCGATAATGCTGTCCTGTGTGGAAAAATCCCGCCCTGCCGGCCCTCGCTGTCTGACCCACATCTGACTAACACAACTATATTTACAGGCACACATATAATAACTCTATAAAACATATTATAACCCTGTATTCTGTAAAGTTAAAAAAAAAATTAAAATAACAGACATTGACACGGTGAAGGCACTGAAGTGATATAAAGGAGTACAATTCAAATAAAGTGACCTATATTA
Organism: Simochromis diagramma; assembly: GCF_900408965.1. Classification (NCBI taxonomy): domain Eukaryota; kingdom Metazoa; phylum Chordata; class Actinopteri; order Cichliformes; family Cichlidae; genus Simochromis; species Simochromis diagramma. Next base: position 2,310,040 of record NW_024387049.1, read on the forward strand.
CTTTATCTGAATAAAGTAATATAGCAGAGCCGTGGCTGCCATTAGTGGCGCCGAGCTGTGCTTCAGGGGTGGACATGTCCCAAAAAACTGACTCTGCTCATACTTGAGTAACTGAGATCAAATGTTGTGGCAATGCCCACCCCTACTGTACTTCATAATCTCAGAAAGTTACACTTTAGGATTTGCCTTGTTCTTGTAGCATTTAGACACATGGGATAATTCATTTGTAGCTGTACATGTTCATACACAGAAGAGAGATCAGACACTTTCTGCATTAAGTCCAGTAATATGGAATAAATGTTGCACATGGGATTCAAGTGTCTGTAGATAGTTAGGTAATAGTATTCGTCATAACCACAGATAAGCTGTTAAAGTATATAAAAACAAATATAGATTTCATACAAAGTGCATTTTTGGGTGATGTAAACTAATGCTCAGATTTTTGGGGGGCATCACTTTAAAATATCCTTACTTTGCAAAAAAATAAAAAACCCCGGAAAAAAACAAAAACACTTAACAAGGCATGATCAGAGATATTATACAAACAAAGATAAATGGAATTATTCTAGGGCTGTCAACATTAACGTGGATTAATCTGTCGTCATGATGAACACGATCAAAATTTTCAATGCAATTAACCCATTTGGAGCGAAAATGACTCAAAATCCCTGCATGCATCAAGGCAATTTGGGCAGTTTGCACAAAGTTTGTCCATTCTGCGCTCCAGATGGTTTAATTGTGTTGAAAATTTAAAATTGCGTTAATCATGATGACGGATAAAGCCGCGTTAACATTAACAGCCCTAAATTAGTCATAACTTTTTTTAAAGGTCTCCTTAGTACAGCTCTCTGAAACAATGGTTCAGTCCACGCCTTGACTTTTCTGTTCAGGGGATGAAAAAAAAAAAAAAAAAAATCCAACGAATAACAAAAACAAATCATTAATTTTTACCACAGCTCTGATCAGCTGGTCATGGCTGGATCACAGAACAAGAAAATAAATGTTATTATTGTAAAGTCATCCAGTTAACTGAACATTTAAACATTAGCTTACTGCAGACTAGCATGCTTTAACACCTCCACATGGATAACACAGTAGATGGAACTCCAATACAATATATATGGTGGGAAATTACATCATAAACACAGAAGCCCACTTTCATGGCACACCATGTTACTTAAATGCAAGTTTTTCATGTAAAAAGACTGACCATGTAACAAGAGCTGAGAACAGATTAAAGAAGCTAATCATTTACTTAGCTGATTGAAGCATTTCGTGTGATTATACTAGATTATACTCTAACTATACTAGAACGCTCCTTTATCAGCTTTCAGCTGTGTTTGGAAAGTTTTTTTGTCTAGGGATCAATAAGCCTGGTCCCGTGATAAACCTGCATTAGGTAACACAATACACCTCAGCAATACAGGAGGGATAATGCTGAAATTGACTCCAGTTTTCTTATGAAAATCCCAAACCATAAATTTACATAATCTCACATAATTTGGACATTTACAATTAACTGTCATTAAATTGATCAGATAATTTCTGATCAAGTTAATTTGTTATTAGATGAAAGTTCTTCCTTTCAAGAAAAGGGTATATCAGCGTGACCCCAAACATTTGAGCAGCAGTTTAGGTTTAATCTACAATGTAAAATCTCATATTCAGCCCTTAGACATTTTCCCTGAAGAGCACCATGGTCTTAAAAATCTTTTAATGTCTATTGGAAAAGTAAAGCTTTTCAAAAGCATGGAATGATTTCACTACACTGTGCCGCTGGATTTTTATTTGGTGGAAGCACCAATAATTTGCAACAGGAAAAGGAAGATCTGGATTATATCGACGTAGATGGAGAGTGCAGCGAACACGTACTCCTCTGGACTAATGGAGTGCTTTCTGTTTCCAATCAGTAGCTGAGTGTGATATGCCAGGAACTGCAAGACACAAACAGTTACAAAAAAACTGAGCACTATATCAACAAATACAATGAGGGCTGCTGTAAGATTTAAGGTGACTTTTCCACTTCTTTGTAACTTTAAAGTGAAATACTTACCAGAGTGAAAACTATGGCTCCTATAGCCGCATAAAGCATGTGAAGCCAAAATATCTGCAACAACAAAAAGTCATTAAGATAACAAGAAAACCCAAGAAGGTGTCAGGAAACAGTCACAGTCTTCACAACAGCAGTAACTCACGTATTTGAAGGACAGCACGATGGCTGTAATGATGCCAGTCACGAACACGACGATACCGAGGACACAGAAAAGGCCCTGGCACTTGGTGAAGTCGACCTACAAAGAGAAATTGACAGCAGGCATCTCAACGCGTGGCCTTGAACAAACACACTGTGGAGATTTAAAGCTGATAAGCAGAAACGTGCACGCCCCTACCTTCGTCTGGAAGCAGAACACTGTGACGGCGATGCAGACGACAGCTGTGATTCCCAGCGCAAGAAACACTGCTTTTGTGTCATAGTAACTAAAACCAAAGCGCAACACACAGTTAGCAGTGAGGAAACCATCAGAATCTTTTTATCACATGAAAGGGACTGTGTGTGTGTGTGTGTGTGTGTGTGTATATATTTTATTTTATTTTATTACCTGGATATGGTTCCAGTCATATACGACAAAGACAGAGTCTGTTTCACAAAAAAATAAAGATCAGATATAACTACAATGAAACACTTCTTGTCCAACCACAAACAGCATAATCTTGACATGCGGTCTAACTCAGTGTCAACACAATACTGTGATAAAAGTCCCAGTGTCATGTAGGACTCCTACAAGTCCACGTGACAATTCAGGAAATAAGAATACAGAATAAAAAAAACCCACAAAACCTTTTATTATGTGACAAAATGCAGACCATAAAACAGCTCAGTCATGTTGCTGTTTGAGCTGATAAACTGAACACTCAAACGTATCAACAGGTAAAATGCAAACAAATGTGGTGACTCACTGCTTGGCTCTGATATCAAAATTACATTTCAAGTACTGTGATAAGGCTGTCATTGGATGGAATGTCTCGCTGACAAAGACAAAAAGGGTTTCAGTATGACTTGATCCAAGTCCAGGAAACTGCTGGTAATGACCACAACCACAGGTCATACTTACAAAGAGGCCGAGCAGAATCATGTTCCATGGGAACTTCCTCCTGCAAAATAAGTTGGCTTTCAGTACAACGTTGGTTTAAAACTGTTCAAGTACAAGTATTTCCTCTTAAAACATAATAAAAGCAGGCAATCACACTCACCGGGGGCCCTTGCAGCAGACCAGCACGATGTGGGTGATGAAATACACCGCGCTAAAATGTAGAAATGAATCACAAAGGTACAGTTCTTATCCATGAGTCAGCACATCACTTCGAATGATGTTACCACAGAGGGAGACTTACTATGATGCCCAGTACACAGCTGAGTTCTTCCTTACAAAAGATTTGACAGGTTGGCTGTAACAAAGAGAGGCCCAGTTAACACCAGGAAATGCTCACACGCAAAGAGCCTGAGAAAGAACACAATCTGTATACTCACACAAACGTGAATACGGCGACAATGGCTGTGGTGACCAGGAGCTGACACGCCAAGATCAAATACACCTTAAAAAGAAAAAAATATTCACATTATTTTATACTCTGAATACAGAAGCTATTGGATTGGTCCAGTTTGTGTCTGACATATCTTTGTGCTCATTTGCGTATGATACAAAAAAACAAAACAAAACAAAAAAAAACTAGCAGTATGTAGTTATGAATTATACATTTTCTCAAAATATGGTGGAATCTTTTAAGCTACAATGTCACATATAATTATTTATTTTATGTGCTTTTGTTGTTCACTTAAAATAAATCATGCCAACACTGAGCAGGTTGGAGCTTGTCAACAATAAAAACTATACAAAACAAAAGACTATGTTGGAATCAGGATGTAGCAAACCAGGACACCAGTCCGGGAAAGCACGTTGGGGGAAGAGATTTGACACTCCACCTTTTGAAGTGGCAAAACCGTCAGTGCCAAGAGTAAAGTCAACACAGCCATTCATAGCTATCCAGTTACAAATACATCACAAAAACTCATAGGAGACGGGATCTGGTGACCACGCAGCAAAGGCCATGATATTTAAAAGTCTTAAGACACTCCCTGGTCTTTTTCTTCAAGCAGTTCTTTACAGATTTACCAGTGTTTGGGCTTGTTGTCCCACTGCCAACCGGACTCAAGTGAACCCAGGATTCGTACAGCAGTCGCTAAAGACTGGAAGACAACATTAGTGAAAACAACCCTGTGCTTGCAAACCAAAACAAATGTGTCGCACGTTCACACACTATCCATTTAACTTCGAACCAGAAAGGTTGTGTACAGGAAACCCAACAAAACAACACTCGGTGACAGCTCTCAAGTTCAGTGCCAAGTAAACTTAGTTTGGCTGTTCTCCTATGCTTTCTGTTTCGCTGTGTCTTCGTTTAACTGCCCTACTGTTACAGATGAAGAAGGCACATAAGTGAAATCCTTAAAATACCAGAATCAAAGCAAGGCTGCACTCTGCCTTCTAATATTTACACCCACTTTCATCTGTTTCTAAACAGTTTAAGGGCTATCAGTTTTCAAGGCAGGGACTCGTGTAGACTAGCACACACTTGTGGACCGGCAAGCAACCAAAGCACTGATCAGAGAAGCTGAGACTAAAACACACACACACAGGTTAATTCTCTTGTAAAGCTGTCATAGCTCCTGTGTATCCTTATATAGCAAAAGGCCGTCTCCTGTTATAGAGTATGTATAGTACACAGATGTATAATTATTTACACTTATTACCTAATGTGCTTACAGTACAAACTGTGAAGCACTGTGTAACTGTGTGTTTTTAAAAAGGCCATACAAATAAAGTTATTATTAGAATAACTCATCCTCTCCCCAGTTTATGCTCTGTCATTGACCTTTCAGTCAGTGTCACAAATGTCAAATTTGGATCTAACAATAAACAGAACCTCTCACCATCATACTCTATAAAATGCTGCATGTCTTAGCCAACCCCCCCCCCGTGCTTGGTTTGTTTCCCCTCCACAGAAGTAGTTTAGAGACTGATGCTTGTCCTCTGAGACTACTAGAGTTCTTTATTTGGAAAATTCTGCATCTGTGATGAGGCTACTTTTCTGTCTCAGTAAACAAAGCTGGATATAATGATCTTTTTCTGGTCTGCTGCTGTGTATGTGTTATCAGAATCAGAATACTTTATTAATCCCGAAGGCTTGTATATTCACTTATATAGTCCCATGTACTAGTCCATTAGAAAACCTCATCACGAGTCAAAGCTCATCCAACCATTCAAAACACATGAACAACAGCTGCAAGGCTAAAATCACTCTGGCCAGTGTTGCTGAACACATCTCAAAGAAAATTTGCCATTTTGCATAAAGAAATACATTCTTTGTAGCGCCTTGAGGCACCTGTTGTTGTAATTTGGCATATAAATAAAAATGAATTGAATTGAATTGAATACATTCTGCCAAAATTTGACTGTTAACCAGGAAATGATGTGGATTTTTTTCAAATATACATGTAATTTTCCTGACAATACAACTTTTAGCTGATAAGATAGCTCTAGGTAAGGAAAGCGTACCATCTTGGCCTACGCAAGATCTTTCCTAATGAGCACTTTTCACTTTGTTTAGCCTGCAATGACATGTCATAATTGGTGCTGTCAATCTGCCCTTTTCTTTTGGGTGCGGGTGTTGTAATGAGTCTTAAATGATTCTGAAAGTAACTTAAAAGTGTTATTAAGCACTCCTCTGGATAAATTATTGCACAGGACAGTAAAATAGGTAATTTCATGCAGATTGTGGTGCTTTACCTTTCTGATGAAGGTATGCCGAATGCTCAGACTGTCCCAATCGCTGCCACTTGCTGCAAACTCATCACCTGTATCATCAGTAGATAGAAAAGCGATCACTGACTACAAAGAGCAACAAGAAGCATTATTCATTAGGTAAACTTTATTACAATTAAAATATGCATATTTTGTTTTATTTATTAAAATTCACTTGATAGTCCACTCACAAGTGTAAAAATGAAACAAAGATGTATAACTCTATGAGACTAAGAACTCCTATAGGTGGATTTTGTTGTAATATTCCTTAACCTACATCATGCACTAGCTGACTAATGGCTCTAGTTCAATACTGGAATGATATCATTGTTAGGTGTTGTGTGAGCACACAGTAGCAGGATGCTTTCTCCTTTTATTAAAAAGATAATGTCATTAGAGGATACACGTTACAAGCCAGAGTCTTACCAGAGCTCAGGACATCTGATGGTATTGTAGGTGGAACGACAGGAGGCATGGGAGGAGGATTCGGGTAGCGAGATCCTGGATGTCCAGCAGGCTGTGGCTGCCCTGGATAAGGGCCTGGAGGGTAGCCAGCTGGCTGGCCTGGGTACAGAGGGGCATTTGGACCAGAAGGGTATGGAGCAGAGGGATAGCCTGGCTGTGAACCACCATATGATGGGAATCCATATGGAGGGGGTGGTGGGTAGTTCCCACCCTGAGGTCCATACAGTGGGCCATGAGATTCGTCGTACCCTGGAGGGTAGTGTGACATGATGCCTGTGCGGAAGGGAGGGGAGGAAATACAGTTCACAACATGTAGGGACTACAGGGAGCAGAGGTAAGACAGTCGGAAGCATCACCAACATGTGCTCTTTAAGGTTTTGCTGTACACTGTCATCGTCAGTAAAAGATTTATAATGCACATTGAAAAAGTCAGGAAAAAGGGAAATAGGTACAGCAATTTATTGAAACATGGGCAAACATACATGGTATATAAGGCCGATACGGTTTTTACCTGACTTATGACCACCTTTATTCTTCATCACAACCTGAATTCTCTAAGGCAGCCTTCTTGTAATTTCACATTACTTCATTACTGTTGAGGTCCACACTCTGACAATGTCCCACTGTGCATTTTTCTGTCCAGGTATGGTTCCACTGCACTGGCAGTGTGTTCAGGATCACTGTCAGGATCACTTTTTCACTTTTTTTTGCGTTATGACATTAGCAAACTTAGGTGTCCACGCCGCCCTCCCGCCTGCCCGCCTGAAAATGCACAGTTGTGCCTTTGGCGACAACAACAGAGCTCCATTTAGCTTTAGGGCTCTGCATGGAGCCACTGTTGGTGTGCGTACACATTAAGGTCTGGGTAATAGCTGGGCTTGGGCTCCTGCCAGAGTAATTACCATACACCTTACTGTACACACTTGGGTCTGTATCGGGTTCACGGAGTAGAAGGATTTGCTCAACACTGGTTCACAAAACCCACCACATACCCAGGAACCACCACACGGGCCCCAAAGGGAAATTTCTAATAATAACCACATGCACGCTAACATCATGCAACAACATGAGGCCCAAGTATTCCATGCTGCTGAAAGAACTGAGATGGTCAGTACACTGGGTTCTTGAGACCTAAGTGTACCTACTTTTTCAGTGTGAAACATAAAGAATTAAAAGGGCAATTTACTTCTGCTGATTTTACAAAAGACACCAAACTGCTATCTTAAAAGGCTGATGTGTTTCTAAGCACAATACAGTTTGCTCAGTTATTCTGAAAGTGCTGCATTTTCAGTGGGACTTTTAGGGAAATATACGCAGTAAAGGAATTCAAGAGCTGGCTCCACCTCTTGTTGCCATTACCTCACATACTAAGCACCAAGCAACAGGACAGAAAACAATCAATGGAAAAAGTGCTTCAGCTGATCCTTGTGGAATGAGGACAAAGCAGATTGCTTCATAGTCACTGAGACATGAGAAGGCAGCAGGTTCATATGTGTGTTTGAACAGGAGGGTGTAGCTCTAATATTTACGAAAAATACACTCATATTCAATGTATTTCATCCTCCCTTCAACCTCAGGTCATCATGTGGTTGTGGTTATTACTGTAACGCATGTCGTCTGAACACACTAACATAACTAGTCTGTTTACATTCATCTGGCATGGCACAAACACGTCACTCAGAGCAAAGCCCTGTGACTCAGAAATGCTTTTGTTACGTGAAGCCTGTCATGCGGATGGACACAGTTACAGAAGCACCACACAAGAACACTGAGAACCGGTTTGGCAAAGCTTTTAATCACTCCTTTTTGTTGAGCTTCATTATTTCTGCCTGGGCAAGAAGTCATGCATTTTTTTTTAATGCTGCTGACTCTTTCTAATCCAATACGCCTGCAACAGACTTTGTCCTTTACATTCTCGCACATGCTTTCCTGCCCAATCATGACATTTTACATTGTACACAGCAGTGAACTTTAACCTGAATGCTAACTTAAAACCTGTTTGTTATTTTATCCTGTTTTTTTTATTATCAGATAAACAGATTTTTTGCATACTTCTGCTTCATTATTCTCTACATGTACAGTAAACATCGGCAGATTATTAAAATGAATTGTACAAAAATAATTAATCGAGGATGTCAGAAAAATAATTAATCGAGGATGTCAGAAAATGGGAATGCTGTTGTTCAGTATTATTGAGTATTGCTTTCATTTGGTGTTCCTTTTTTGTGGTAGAACCAACATCCAGTTACTTATCCTATCTATGAATTTATGCTGCATTTAAGGTTTTATTTGTCATATCAAAAGCTGATCAAACACCAGACACCAGGGAGGGGATTTGCAATCTAGCTTAGGCTAGATAAAGCCTGTTATGCGTTTCCTGGTTCTTATAACACATTTGCCACTAAACCTAAAATTAAATGTAACATTTGGTTGCTCCCTTTTGACCCCCCACAACAGTAGATGACTAACACTGTGTAAAGGCTGGTCAGATGAAACCAGACACACGGAGATGTCATCATACATTTGGGCAACTGTGTTGGGCATTTTTCAATTTAGCCTGTTTATGTTTACATGTTTACGGTCAACTTCCGCAAAGCAAAACTCAGGCTTAAGCCCAACCGACTCCCAAAACAATATTTATCGGGTATAGTCCTGTTGAACGTCAGCCACTTATTATTTAACTATAATAGACTGTGCACAAGTGTGTGTGTGTGTGTGTGTGTGTGTGTAGACTGGCACACTGACTAACAACTGACACGACGTCTCACACGACTCGACAGCACATCAGCGAATTAGAAATCATCGCGAGCTCCGTTGCCTTTAAGGGCGCACTCATTAACGTTATTGCTAACAGCTGTCTTCCCCGCTACGAGGGCCGCCTTTGCCCGCCCTGTAACTCATCGCTGACAGCAAAAAATAAGCAACGATGTAACATTCAAAAGGAAAAAGAGGAAAACTCAGCATCAGCTGTGTCTCGTGTTTAACATTTCAGTTTTGTCGACTGAACTGAAAAAGAAAGATGGCTATCCTAAAAGCGTCTACACACAGACCCACTCCACCCAGTTACCAAACCTCCGCTAACTCCCCCCAAAAAAGCTTTTCCAGGTGTGTGAGCGGGCTCAGCCAGAACACAAACACCACCACCTTCACCATGAGCGGTGTTTCTGACAGAATGGGAAGAATATAACAACATCTTACCAAATTACGAGACGTCAACCTCGTCGGTGGCTCTCAGTCCCAGAGAGAAGAAGAGCGATATCCTCCCGCTGTCACTCACAAAGCCTTAAACTGTCTTTAATGCTGTACTCCAAGTTTTAGTGTGGGGTTGTTTTATGTTCTCGATGTTGTTATTCAGAGAAGCACTGGCAGAAGTGGGCAGATGTGAAAAGTTTTTTTTTCCTGGAACTGTGGAAGCAGGCTGGGCTCTGGAGGAATCTCTCTCACACACACCCACACCCACATCGCGGACAGCGGGGCCCGAAAGGCGCTGACTCATTTTCAGCACTGGCGGTGTCACATTACTGAATCCACGCGCGCTCCTAAAGTGCCCTCTGCTGCTGGCGCATGAGTCTTCCACACTTCGCAGAGTTTTGACTCCTTTCACCTGATATGAGCTGTTATTTGGACTCTGTAGTAAACAAGCTCATCAAGTGTGCTGAATTTCTCTCAGGCTAATGAAGGCCAGCGTTATGATGTGAAAACACGTTTTATAGGCGCCCTCTGCAGATAAGCTCATTCATGATTTGACAGGAAAAAGATATGCCTGTTTAAGTATTATAGAGTACTGTAAAAATTCTCTAGTCACTCTTCATTTCTTTATGTTTTGCTTCCAAGGAACCAGAATTTGCTTCTTCTTTTTTTCAAAGCGGTCTTAAACAATAATCATTGGCTGCTTCTTCAATCATTTTTAGTCCAATTCTTTTATCTGATCTGAGGATGTTTTTCCTTTATCTTTAGGCACTTTCCAAAAACACATTTCTTCCAATTTATCGGATGCATACTGTCAGTCCCTATAAAAGTAGTGGACAGAAGACGATGTAGCGGGCCTTTAAAAACTATCTACAGCAGGTGAACAGTATATGAAATTCATGTCCCTAATAAATATGAAGAAAATCTAGCACCTGAGAGATCTGGCCCTTCAGTCTATCCAGCTACTGTTCACTTAAGTCTCATCAGACAAGGTCTTCGTGGAAGGGTGGCTGTCAACAAGCCATTCTTAAAGGGAAACGGGAAGAATGGGTTGAGACATTCCAGATTGCACAAGACCTGCAATGAAATCAGTCCAGCTCTTATGCAGTGACGGATCCAAATGTAAAACCTTTGGTGTGTGATTCTTATATAATGCTTTTTTCTTCTTTGAGCGCTCAAAGTGCTTTAGGCAACCTGTCTCATTCACCTGTGGTTGTCACTGTGTACAGAGGTCAAGAGAGAGGTACAACACTGGTCTATATGATGTATCGCTGTCGTGGTTTGAAGCAGCATTTTAACCAGTACCTTATATAACCTATTACACCTCGGCAGCTCCTTTACCTGTAATGTTTATTTTTGGCAGTTGCTCAAATGTTAAGAAGTGGTGTAAGAGTGTAAGATTTGATTTCATGATTCTTAGGTGAAAATCAATTTTCTAGAGTTTGGAAAACACCAAATAAAAAAAAATTCCTATTTATATTTGAGAAATGACAAAAATGTACCATTTCATTTGCCACTGTGGATAATTTTTATTCAGTTCATAATTACAAAAATCACATTTATCAAACCAAACACACACACAGTGTAAACTGTAATGTGAATCTGGGAATTGTGTAGACATGCAGTGTTGTATTCGGTCACAGTCAGGTCATATATATTTGAGGACGAGCTTCTTGGTGAGAGTGTATTTGGGCTCTGGTATTTGTTTGTGGGATAAAAACTCTCCTTTGCTGATCTCCCTGTTCACATGTGTCAGGACAGTGAGGATATCGTCCATCTCCTGTCTGGAAGGAACACACGTGAAACAAAAAGGATTCATCTTGGATAATTTTAACAAAACACCCAACTCATGCCAACACCATGTCTGAAAGCACCAAAAACAGGCAGACAGAAATGTACAGAGATTTGATGCATTTGATTTGTCTTCCCTGATGACTTTTGAGCCTCAGAAAATGGGTGTAATTTTAAAACAGTTAAGACTGTGCTTTTTGTAAAACCCCTTGAATAAAAGCACAAGGTCTGATTGTGTGAAAATTTATTGAGGTGTTCTACAGAGGAAAAACTACTACATTTGTGTTTTTGTCCAAAATTCTAGGGACTTAACTGTATATAACAGAAATTACATTAAAAAAAAATCTACTTTGTAGGAAACTACTGCACTATGACCTTCCCATATGACAGTGGTGTGGTCTGCTATAAAGAAACTAATCATTTTAACTCACCTTTCCGCTGCTTTTTTCAGCTGCTTGCACAGCTCCTGGATGTAGATAGATCCTGTGAGTGTGTTTCGAAATGATTTGAATTCCTCTACTGTGGACATGCCGATCAGAAAGTCTGCTCGTTCAGGCACTAGCACTGCCTCATCAGGGACTGAGGCGTCTGATTGCAGTGCTCCTTTGTTTTGGTTCTCGTCCTCTCTGCTGCTGGGATAGTATCCTTTCTGGAATCCTTCACCCTGACTTGCTTCAATGAAGAAGAGTTTGGGCTTCCCTGCCAAGGTTGGGACTCTTCTACTTGTAAAGGGGTCCATCAGCTCTTTCAGGAACACCCTTTCCTCATCTGCGCCAAAGACACAACCTTTTTCTCCATGCGAAAGCACGCATACCACCTTAAATCAGAGGTAAATATATGTTTTATTATTTATACTAACAATACTGCTAACACTGTCAATGTGGCTGCTGTTACAATCACAGAGACATGCACTACATGGTGACATTTTGAGAAATGTGCTGATTCCAGCTAAGACCTTTTTGAGAAGACTGATACCGCATATCTGCACAGTAAATGTGAAACAATAGCTGGCTCATTTACTAAAGAAAAAAATGTAAATGTAATATTTATAAGTTATGGTTTTATGGTAAAGTATTTGTAGGTTACATTTAGCCTCAGAGCCTGCTGCTTGTATTCTGTATGGCTGTGGTGCCAATCTTCACAGATAACTCTTATTTAAAAAAGAAAAAAATTCAAAATAAGTGTAAATGTATAAAATGTATGAAGTACTACAATTCCGAAGGTGTGTGACTACGCACCAAGGTATCATGATTTGTAAAATTAATCCTGCCAAGATCATTTATTTTCTTCTTCATCTGCTCTGCAGTACAGTTGTCGTGTATCTTCACTTGAAAACCGAAGTGAGTGAACAGTTCTTTCAGATCATCTGTGTCAGACAGAAATAAAGCAAAAGAAGGATTATAAGTAGATTACATGGTCATGGCATATGTATATATGCATTAATTGGTACCGGGCTCAGGTGCGTCCAGATAAAACAGTCATAGATAAATCAGGTCATTGTTTAAAGGCAAGAACTGTACCTGCATCCTTCTGAGTTCCTTTTCGATTACTCAGATGTGTTCCTGTGAAGATCTCATTGTTGAAGACCACGCACAGACCACGTGGGTTATGAGTCAGTGTGTAGTAGTCTGACTACAGGACACAAACACAGCAAACAGGCCGATCATAAATGTTACTGATGTGACAAAAGAATGAATGAAAGCATGAGAGCCTGTGAATGGATTACCTGATCAGGAAGAGAGGTGGGATTTGTTTCTAGTTGTGCATCAGTGTTAATACTCTCTCTTCGATCTAAACAAAACATTACAACAATGTAAACTTGTATATCAATCATGAGTATGATAAAAATAACAAAAACATAAGTGTGACAACAGAAGGTTTAACAAATAATAATCACAAATACATTTTAATAGAGACACCTACAGTTGGGTTGAGTTTCAGTTATAGACAGTGGCTCATGGGTCCTCTGTGGGAATAAAACAAAGCAGTCAGCAAACTGACAAACTGCAACATTAACTGCTCAGAAACACACATTTACAGACACACATATACCTCAATATCCATGCTGACATCAGGGGGTAACGTGAACTGCTGCCGTTGCTGACCGCCTCCTGTAACGATCACAATCATTTGATGGTGTTACCAACACATTCAATTTCCACATGTATGTATATGTACATGTGCGGGTATATGGAAGTGGATCCTATACCTTGTGTGTACTCCTCTAAAGTAATTGCCAGTTGTTGATCACACTCTTGCAGTGCTTTATGTAGCAAGCTAACATCTGTCTCTGATAGTAAAGCAGATTTTTCCATTTCTGCAAACACGTCCAGCGGTGTCTGGAATGAAAAGACAAAGTTTTTAGTTCACAGAGGCTGTTTGTGGGACAGTCATCATCTCTGGTGCCATAAAATCCACAACACGGTTTCCATTTGCATCAAATGCAAAGCACAGAAAATAATACTTGGTGGAGATTTTAATTGAATTTAAGGAAAATACAAAACAGTGAGATTCCATATTACAGAAATTCAACCAAAGTAATAGACATTATTATTTACAAATAATCTATGCTGAATTCATAAAGTTACTTGAGGGACTCCTCAAAGTTCAGTGCTCAAACCTAAACTGTTCAAACGGTATGTATATAAATTTATGTTGTTCTGGGATAAAAAAAGTGAAGCAGCGTTTCAATACAATTTAAAGGGAATTGTAAGTTTTTAAATATGAATAAATTATCACTAACCTATAGCAAAATAAAGAAGAAGGATAATTATATAATAACAGGAAAATTAAAAAACAAATTCCAAATAACGATGAATAACAGTTAAACAAAAGAGGTGTAAATAGATGGAAATTGACAGGAAATTGACACCACCAAAAAAAAAAAATATCTTCAATTACAAAATTAATTGTTCCTTGTTAGTTTCACATAGTAAGGATGTCAAACTCATTTTGATTTCAAGTGGGCCTGACCAGTGAAACACACCTTTCTGTCAGTGAAAAGACATTTAACTAATTTCAACAGCATATCTCAGTTTTTCTATACGACACAGAAATGCTGCTGTGGTAATCTTTCACCATGACTGTTTGTGTTTAAATTCTAAAAAATAAATGTGTCAATTTTCAGAGAAAATTCTGGTAGTTCGTTGCCTCGTTGCCCTGACTGGCCTGTAAATAGGAAACAAGAAATGTGCTTTTTTGTGTGGACGCACAAGAAAACAACATCCAAAAACCTTCCACCTTTAACATTGAAAAAACAGGAACTTTTCTGTTTTTTTAAATAATGTAATTAATGTGGTGTACTAGGGATGGTCACCAGAGAGATGTGTATGGGTAGGAAAAGCCGAAAAATATATTGAATTATAGTTAAAAAGAATTTAGGCCTTGCTTCACATTTTCTAAAGCTACCTAATGGGCAGGATTGGAGTCTTTTCTCAGACTGATTCTGGACCTCAGGCTTTATGTTTGACACCCCTGTACAACATCAGAACAGTTAGAGGGATATCATGTGTTTGCTGATATATTCATCTCAGCATTTATGCATTTATATAAAAAAATAAACAGGAGAAACACCCTTCACCATATAACGATTGCTGATGTTGTATAGTTCGTTCTGCAGAAGGTACTCTAGTTATATGTTAGTTACACACATGTTGTGAAAGCTGCAAACACAACAACCAGCTGATCCAAGCAAAGTTGGGCAGAGTGTAAACAAGTAATCCATGACCTCTTATGACAATAAAAAAATAAATCTGATTTTAGCAAGGACTGTAAATAACTACATTTAATAAATAGTATGGAAATCTGTTTATGTTTCATGTGTCTGGAAAGAAATCCGCATTGGTTGCACTTTAGCTGCATGCAAAAATAAACAAATCCAGTTTTCCTGCTTTTACTTTTTTTTCCTCTTTAGAAGAAAACTCTTGAGAATCGATTAGTTTAAGCCAACCAACAGACTTTCAGTAAACTGCATGCTTTTATGATATCACCGATCTCAACTTTGCACTAATGATGCACAAAGCACAAAATAATAAACTGTATTCAGAGGCTGGTAGTTTCCACTTGAACTTCAGTGTGTGAAAAGCCGCTGTAAACAGTACTCAGTCTATTTGACAGAACATTTCAAAGTAAAATTACCAGTTAACTACTCTTAGTAGTGGAAGTGTGTTCTTTACTGTGCTTACAAAATGAAAGGAAAAGTCGTTACATGCTGATCACAGTGAAAACAATCTAAATGTCAACTGTACAGCTAGCCTTTGATGTTCAGTAAAAAGCTTCTCACTCAAAAGCAGAAATGAAAAGGTGGATTGGTGTGTTCTCACCTTGGACAATTCCATTTGTCTCCTGCCCAGCTCGTCAGTCAGTAGAAACTTCAGCTTTTCAAAGTTCTCTGTAGTGAAGCCATTGTATATAGAATACAGGGTCTTCCTAATGGTCAGAGAAAAACTTTTGATATATTACTATTCCTATGCTGCATGCTGTACTATTAAGATAAAAACTGAAAGCTTTTACCTGTAGTCTGACAGGACAGGACTAGCATCTGTTTCCTCTGGCGGTCTGCTGTCTGTCTCCAGGACCCTGAGGAGATCTGCTCGATGGATGGTGTAGAGCAGCTGCCTGAGGAAGGCATCGTTTTGCAGCAGACCTTTTTCCTCTAATCTCAAGAACAGGTCTTTTGCATCCTTAATCTGTAAGGAAAAAAACCCGCTCTTGAACATGAATATCCTAGGGCGTCATACTGTCAATGTGTTATTTAAAACAATTTTCCACAAACATGCTAACAAAACAAGTGTAAACACATTACAAAATTTGCTGTGCTCACGTTCTCCAGGCGTCTTCTGGTGACTACATCACGGCATAAGAAGCAAAGTTCTGCCACTTCAGAAGAGTCCAGGCCCTCATCTATGTGGGACAAAGTCAGCCTGTCCATCATGGCCTGGTCCTCAGCTCACAGCGATCTGCAGCTTTTATTGTTAACAGAAAACAAGTGTGCAGTTTTGATGGAGCAAAAACTGAAGTATTCAAAAACTTCATGCATTGCAAACAAGCAATTTTAAATTAATGACTAAAGATCATGGCTAGAATGTTAAAATAATGACAACAATAATAATAACACCACACCATACACGATAAGATGCCATTACTGCCCTACGTAGAAGCACCGCTATACTGTAAGTTTTTACAGGGAAACACAGTAAGATGACTACATAGAGAACTTTGTCTTCCATCGCTGACCTTTCAACAGCGAACTGTTATCTTGATCATTATTAAATGGCACAGAGCTTTGGATGTTAGGCCACATCATCTCTGACTATCCAAACAAACAAACAAACACCTGCAACATTTAAATGTTATTTACAATTTCCTATGAAAGCCTGGTTTTAAATTGTGTATTTGCATGGCAGCTTATACGTGACGCGGTGTCTTTCAGTCCTTCACGGTTTACTTTATTTCATGTTATTTTGGCCTCTCAATGCGTTTCTAGTAATCCCGTGTAGTCCCATGAAAAGACATCTGCGTGATACGACAGAGTGACGTCACTAACACTACCCACCCCGCCGCCAGTTTTGTTTCTCTTGACAAAAACGAACATTAAAAAGTTTTAAGTCAATGTTACATAACGTGGCCCAGAGTTTACGCTAACAGTTTACGTCAGGTGAACTAAATTACGACGCTGAAACTTACCGCCGCTGTCTCTCGCTGTTAGTTTACAGCTCCTTAGCGAAAAGGGCGCGTCTTGTTAAATGCGAGGAAAATAACCCTTTAAACAAATGAAAAAAAAAACTTTTTGGGAGCAAAAAAAATGCTGAAATATGTTTCAGTGGCTTTTATTTCCGCTTTCTGTTAGAGCCGCAAATTCTTTCGTTTTCGGAGCAAGCGCCTCGCGTAACTGGGTGTGACGTCACGGTATAGGAAGTTGAAGTTGAGTGTCGGGTGCTGGGTAGAAAATTTTTAAAAAATAAAGGCCACATAGGCCACATTCACACACAAACTATAGCGTTAGTGAGCTGACCAATATATTTTTCGCTTCACACTTGGCTACATGAGTTTACTAAGCTCAACTACAGCACATACTGGCACGTCTTTCATAATAAAATCCGTTTGTTTAGCATTGTAAACCTTTATTTTGAAAACTCCCATGCTTCTTTTTTTTTCTTAAACGCATACATATTTATCGGCAGAGGGCTTTGCCCAAACGTGTACAAGAAACCCAAACTACTGAAACTGAAAAAAAAACCCCAAACTTTATTTATCTGTCTTTTACTGGAAAGATCACAACATTTGAGTTTTGATCGTTTGTGTTCCTCTCCACCAAATGTCCACAGATACAACTAATAGTCAGTCACTCGGAATAAAAAACAAAATAACTTTCTAAATGTCAGTGAAGATTATTCTCATGAACAAACATATATGAATCTTATAAAGAGACAGTTTGTGAGCATGTGATAATGTGACTAGAGGGACTGGGCTTCCTGGTCTGCGTCTGCAGGATGATTGGAGGCAAAAGGGGTGAAGTACTCTCTGGCAAACAGAAAGACGTCGTCTGGTTTCCTCAACAACAGCAACTGCAGGAAGTCAGATATTAGTGCTCGAATCTCTGGATGCTGTCTCAAGTATGAGGAGTGGTCGGCCTTAAGCTCTTCCTGCCAAAACAAGACATAAACACACATTCATTTTCTGCTCAGATGGTCAGTAGAGTAATGGAAGTCTAGTATTAATCTCCTGTTGCACATGACCGGCTACCTTTCTGTCCAGAAACTTAGAACGCATCTGCATGTCTTCCTCCCACACAAGGGGGATCTTCTTGAAATCTACTGTAAAATTACAAATACACAAATATCACTGAATCTTTCATTGGAATCATACCTCTTATGTGTGAATATGTGTGTGGGGGATGTGTGTAACCTTTTTCTGCCTTTGATGGCAACTCTAGAAGTCTCATGGTGACTGGTGACCCCACCTGAACTCTGGTCACCAGATGCCTGATCAGAGAATGTAACGAGTCAAATTGAAAGCACTAGTGTAACACATAACAGCAATAATAGCACTTACTTGTTATTCAGAAACCGCTTGAGTTAAGCCAGAAAGTCCTCATGTATCACCAATATTCTTTCGCATACAAAAATCAGATGTGTCCTATTCCGTAGGTATATCTACACTTTATGGGAACCTTTCCCTTCAAAATGATCATTTTTAGAAACTGAATAGTTCCTAAGATGTCAAGGACACAAAGCAATTAACTATTCTACTATAGCTAATGTTATAGTTTGGACCCACAAAGAAGAAGCATCAATGGCTCCATTAGCAGTGGTTGCTTGTTTACATTATTGTATTTTGCACAACTCTGTTGCTTGTGAAGCTCGCACACAAGAATTTCACTCACATGTGCTGTACCAATGTACCTGCACATGTGATGTGACAATAAAAGTGATTTGATTTGATTTGATTTGATTTAATAGTTTTGGCTGACATGTGAAAGATCTCTAGTTTAAGACCAGGAGGTGACATAAATCACAAGCAGGGTTGTACCAGGAAGGATGCCAAATCAAACATATGGGAAATAGTAGAAATTCTTCTTTTATTTATCCCTTTCCCTGTTTCATCCACACCTCTTTAACCTCACTTACTGTCGGAGTTTTCTTATCACTGGTGGGCTCCTTTGTTCCATACCTGAACTTACCTGGCACAGAGTATATAATGACTGCACTCCCTTCCACCTCACTCTGTTTGCTTCTGGACTGGGAGCAGCTAAGGTGAGTTAGCTTAATTTACTTATTTAGCTTTAAGTCAGTGACTTGAAATCTAACCTTGTTTGGTCTTTTTAAGAGATTGCTAGTCCATGTGTGGCAATCTTTTGTGTAATTTAAACTACCTTTTTCTACAAGTTAAATAAACCCAACCACTGGGGAATCACTGATGGTTCATTCATACTGGTTGCCCATGCTGATAACAGTCCTGTCCTTTTAACCTCCTAACTAATGGATCCCTTGTGATTAAGGGAAGCATTCAATAAGTAGTGCTATTGTGTGATTAAAATGATTTGTTGTTTAGTCTACATTAGTGACCTCCTATCAGCAGTAGGTAATATAAACATGAAACTCAACAGTGGGCAGCTGCAGTCTGTCTGGTGCACAGAGGGAGGCAGTAACACAGTCCAACATGTGTAGGATGATGGAGAGGTACATATATTAAGCTTACCCATCATCCAGGAAGTAGCACTGCCAGGTACTGGGGCTGCCCTCCATGGACTGAATAATCCTCTCTACCCCAAATACATCCAGGAGCTCAGCCCCGACCTCTAGCTGCCTCTGACTCAGCTCTCTCTGAGCACAAAAGAGACCACAATCAGAGCTCAGTACTCAAACAAGTTACTGATGGACCAGGATGTCTTACACAGGCATAAAGACTTACAAAAGAGGTGTTAATTATGTGTAATCCTGGGTCTAAGGAGACAAACGTCATGTTTTCTGGCATCTTCCTCCTCAGAGCGATCAGGCGCATCAGCAGCAAGCTGGAGCCCTCAGTTACCAGCCCTCTCAGGACAGACATGGGGTAGGACATGCTTTCTTCTGTCACCTCCTGTACACACACACACACACACACACACACACACACACACACACACACAAACGACAACATGCAGTAAATGCGCAACAGTAAGTAAGGATTTTGTAAATACTGGACTAACTCTTGCAAAGAGAGCATGGAAGTTGCTCTGAATGACTGTGGTACTGTTTCATTAATATATTAGTGAGTTGACCTATAAAGCAGTGGTTATCTGACCTCTCCCACAGTCGTAACCTTATGGATCACCATCTGCCCATCACACTGCACCATGTGACACCTCTTGTCCACACTATGGCCCTCGAGCTGAGGAGAGAAGTATAGAAGCCCATCAAAGGTGCAATATTTCCACTTAATGCATCTGCTGAGCTGAGTCAATGTAAAAAGAAACAGCCCGGAAAGGATTCAGCGACTCACCTTGACATATTCATGGTGATCTTCCTCCAGCACCTCCAGGTCAGTCGTTAGGTAGGCTTAAACAGAGTAAAGGGTATGAAGAGAAATACTAACAACAGGAAACAGCAAAGATCAGTTTGTCCTAGCATCCTCTGCCTGCTGTCACCTGTCACTGCTGTCCCACAGGGGCAGTCATCAATGGCTCCGTGGCTCTGAGCATGAAGCATCATACATGGCTGCTCTCTCCGGGCAAACTCCACCGTCACACTGAACTCCCCCAGCTCTCTCCCCCCCTCTGATACAGTCACCAGCGAGTCTGCAAACACACACTTCTGCAGCTCGGCAGGCTCTGAGAAGCGAAGGGACACAGAAGGTAAAGCCAAAGTGGACAGATTCAAATATCTGTAATGATTTCACGGTTTTTTGCTTTTCAGGTAGTTTTGGACTCAGCTGTTTCCTACCGACCATATTAGCCTAAATTGGATGCGAACTCACCGATGCCGGACATGAACGTGACAGCTTCGTCAGAGGCTTCCAGCTCCTGTCGCTGTTCAGGTCTTTCAGTCCCCGCTGAATAACCCACAGCAGTCTGTTCACCCAGCGTGGCTTCCATCTTTAAAACAGCCTGAAAAGTGTGTGGGAGCAACTTCACAGGACACTCGCCTGCCTCGACAGACAGTCTGTCTGGGTAATTTTATGCAAAGCAGTCTTATCCCACACTTTTCCTGCTTAGCATTTTTCTGCTACGGAAGGGAAGCTGACGACCAAATCTCTGTTGGCATGGCAACGACGCTGGAGTACCGTAAAGACCATTGTATGTGTGAATTGTAGGCTGACTATTCACCACCAAATCTAGAGGAAGGAATTATACAAAAATAGAGGCGCTGTACATAAGCTAATAAAAAACAAAACAAAGAACACTGATTACTATTCCTCCTAAAAACCAGCAAATAATTTTTGTGAATTAATTTACTTAAGTCTGAGATCTTTACATCAAGCAAACAATTATGCAATACAATATATAATAGTGAATTCAGATCATAATTCTGATTGCAAAAGCTGCTAGACAGAACAATCTCAAAAACAGTCCTACTGTACTGTCAGGAGGACATCCTGGGCCACATTTGTGGGGGTCAGTCTAGCAGGCAACATGCTTGCTTTTCAAAATGATGGCCATTTCACATGTTATAGCAAAAAGGGAGCTTAAGTGATTTTTTTTTTTAAATTTGATCATTTTATTTTTTTTTATTTAAAAGGGACAGTGCAGTTTAACATATTTCAAGTGCAAGACATGAAACTGATGTGCCGCACACAGGTTTATAGCTACTGCTAATTTTCAACAATTGTCCCTTGTTGGGCTTACAATCTAAATAGATACATTTGTAGATATTATGTTTCTGTTGCTAAAAGTCGATTTTTTTTTCATTCAATATTCTTGGGGATTTTTATTTTGAATTTAGTAGGACTTCAGAAATGTACAGTAAACCTATCCCACTTAACCTTAAACAAATGTTTGATTCAGTGTCCTTTGTAGTGGACAGCAAGACTCCCACATTTTCAATCTGTGTCCACACTTCAGGAAGCAGCGGGCTGAGTGATGTAGAGTTCTTTTAAATTCTGGATTTCACTCAGTCAGACTTGCATATAGGATGAGATGGAGGAGTGCAGGGAGGTGAGAGTCAGAGGGCACACCAGCTTCTGAGGAGCCTGAGAAGGAAGCCACTGTCACTTATGGACAAGCGTGTAACCAAAGGTGTTTTTTGGCTCTACCCGTTCTTTCTTTATGGATTCAATTTCAACCCTATTAACACTGGGTTGAAATTGAACTAACAATAAACATGAAAACAGGGCAACTCTGTCTATAACCACCATCAGTGATCAGACAGCCAGGTTCTTGAAAGTGTCAAAGCACACAAACCAAAGGGAGATGCTCATCTCTGCAGGCAGCCCAAACATTTATAAGCTGCATATCATACGTTAATATCTATGACATGACTTGGATCTGGATATATTCAGTACTATTTATAGCAATTTCAATGCATATAGACGGATTGTTTAAGACTATTACTTTCCAGCACTGACAAGATGACTTCAATATGTGATCAGACGATAGAAGGCCAGTGCAGATGTTTCCTACAGCACTTACGCAATACCTATTAACCATAATAGGCTTCAGCTGTGGTCTCTTTGCTCCAGCACAGGCTACTCAAACACTGGGATGTCCTTCTCTGAACTTCACCTTCCTTTTTTAAATCAAGTATTTCCCTTCATCTAACAGTTCAGAGATCCACATGAAAAAAACAAAACAAAATGAGGGACAGAAGAAAATAAACAACATTTTTGAAAAAAGGTTTTGCTGGAACATGTTTCTTTCAACCACATATGGTAGCCATGGTAACTTTCAGGATTTGTGGAGGGAGAAATCAAGTCAAACAGTTCTGAAGCAAACTGATGTATTCTGAGAGAATTAAAAGACATAACAAGTTAAATGTAACATTTTTATTGTTACTATCAGGAGAGTGTTGTGAGATTTGTTGTTTGAAATAAAAGTAACCTTTTTGATTAAGTAATGTTACTAGGTTTAAGAATGTAAAGGCTCAGTTTAGGAAAAGCACCCGTGAAGCTCTACTGCAGCACATGTAAAAACCTCCCAACACAAATAACACCAGTTGTGTTCACAGTCAGATTTATTCTTTGATATAAAACTGCTACAGTATAAAATGCAGCACCTCAATGCGAGATTCAGATTTAGAAAAATAAAAGATTTAAAATGATGACAGAAAGATGGAAAATATAAAGGAAACATTTTAAGAAACATAATAAGTAACTCTGATAAGTAATCATGCATCCCTAGTTGCACAGTAAGATGTGCTGTATTTCCATGATGACTTCAGGTGCACTGAGGTGGCAGCACAAGTTTCTTTCTCAGGGTGAATCTCACTTCAGGCATCTGCTTGGCCAACAAGGAGGTCTCTCGATGTGCTACATCATTGTTCACGTAGTGGAGGATGGAGACGATGTCTTCGCCCCTAAGAGCATTTATAGAGATACAAAAACATGTTGATATCACTGTCAGGGTCAGTGTGCACATGTGTTTGGTGATTTTAAAACAATTACCTGGGACAGCGCTCCTTCAGCTGCTCACAAAGAGACTGAACGAACCAGCTTCCATCGACTATATGTCTAAGTGCAGCATGATCTTCAACAGTGGCCATGGCAACCAGAACATCAGCTTCCTCAGGGATGGTCAATGGTGAAGTATCATCATCAGTCTCCATCAGCTGCACTCCACGCTGTATGTTACTTCCTTGGCAGGCCTGGATCAGGAACACTTTGGGCTTACCGGTGAGGACGGACTGGTCACACCCCATGAACTTTCGGGTAATTTCTTTAATGGGGAGGGGGTTCCTGTCAGTTCCCAAAACTACACCCTTTTTTCCGTGACTCAGAATAGAGCAGATGAAAGCATCACCGTGCTCAAGGACCTGCTGAGGATCAACAAAGCTGCTGCCATCCCACTCTTTAAAGTTGAACTTCTGCAGCTGAGACATGTCTGCCAGGGAAGCAACAAACGTCAGTGCCTGATCCATCTGATCCTTGTTCAGGTCTTCACACATCAGCACTCTGAAGCCCAGACACCTGAACACCTCTGCCAAGCTTTCTGCAAAAAATGTAATTAGAGAAAAATATTTAAGCACCAGATACTAACAAGAAAGAATAAAAAATCTGCCCCTGAAACTTACGGGCGTCTTTATCTGTCCCTCTTCTCTGTGAACCATCCTTGAAGTTGTTATTGTTTATGATCACGCAGAGGCCGACGGGCCGACTAATGATTTGATAAACATCCTAAAGAGTGGACACCAAGATTTTACATGTGTTACTACAGGATGCGTAACCACAGAATTTCATCTACAGATCTGTCTCAAGCGATGTCACAAGTGTAGGAGGCTGTTTCTGCATCAGCATCTTACCTGTGACATATTCCCATCTTGTGGCAGAACATCTGAGGGAAGAACAATAAAACTGAGGTAAACAACCAAACACAACAGGAGACACAGTGTTTCTATACTGTGTTACGTGTGTGTTACCATGCTGACATGAAGACACTTGGACAGGCTCGGATAAAAGGGGGGTACAACTCAGCTGTAAACTCGCCAGCAGAGGGAAAGTTTCTTTAATGGCGCCATCGGTTTGCAGGAGGTTCAGGAAGTCTTTGCATTTATCTTCTCCTTTATTCATGATCTTATCCACGAGCTCAATGACGTGTGTCTCCGCATTTGCACTGTTGATGCTTTTAAGATTGTTGTACTCCCGCTGAGTGATCAGCTTATTCTCATAAACTTTGTTGAGAATTAGCCTGTGGTCTCCGGACAGAATCTCATGAATGGCTGTTTTATTGCTCCTTATTGCATTTTGGGCCGACATGCTGAATCTGCGCAAAGGAAAGAGTCAGAGGTGATCCTAAACACTACTGTCTGTGAGAAGGAAGTGGTTTAGTACAACTTACTATCATAATAATAGCTGCACATTATATTACATAAAACATAATTCTCTTACGGTCAGTTGGAACTTCTGCTGTCCTTGAAAACGAAACCTTGTTCCTTCTTTCAAATAACATCCAGCACCAAACTATCCCGCCTTCTGAGAACAAACTCGGAAGTGACTCAGATCCTCCAATAACGACTACACGCTATACAATAGCGCCCTCTACTTCTGGACAGCAGGAATAACAGGTTTACAGCCTTTGGTGTAGCACTGAGAAGAAGCTGTGCTGCAGCATCCCTGTCGCAGCAGAGAGTATTCCCCACAAATCCCCCACCCTGCTGCAAAAACGCACAGTATTATTACACAAACATAACATATTTTGTAAAGATCTCACAGTGGATTTCACACTGAATTTATCCGTCCGTGTGTGTGTGTGTGTGTGTGCGTGTGTGTGCACGCCCATGTGCAACTGTACATTGTAAATCATGATTAAAAAACATAAAAGCTGCATTTTAAGAAAGAAATTTATGGAGCGCATTGTATTTACCATGATAATTTATTTGGTGAAGGCAGACCCTTTGTATATGTGTAAAATAAACCACATATCTGCCAACCTGCTGCCTCAGGCTCAGGTGTTCCACTCCCATTGCCCCATTCCCACACACTGATATCTGAGGATGGAGGTTAGTTATTTTATGTCACAAAACAAGTGGAATTGTGTAAGGAAAAAAAATCTTTCATTTTTGCTAAGGCATATAGGATTCCCATGATGCATTGAGTATTTCTTATTATTAATCTTCAGCTCTCTTCCACAGCATGTCTTTTATCCTGTCTTCCTTCCCTCACCCCAACTGGTTGCAGCCGATGGCCGCCCCTCCCTGAGCCTGGTTCTGCTGGAAGTTTCTTCCTGTTAAAATGGAGTTTTTCGCTTCAAACTGTGGCCAAAGTGCTTGCTCATAGGGGGTCATGTAGGGCTGGGTATCGTCACTGATTTGTAGAATGATTTGATTCCGATTCACAAGGTCCCGAATCGATTCGATTCAATTCGATTTGATTCAACACTCGCAAGACTTTTTCAAAGGTGTGAGCATCACAGCAGATACCTTTGTGTCAAAGTAGCTGAAGATAAAACACAGAAAAACATGAAGGTGAGCTAAGTGTTTTGCATTTTGTATAATTTTAAAAAGTTTAAATTTGTTCAGTCGAACGACAGAAATTAGGTTTTCTAAGTAAAAGGGGAAAAAAACAGCGCTGTAAACAACAGTAGACTTGTGCATAACAAGCAAGCGAATAATGCAGAAAACAGATTTTTAGATGGGAAACTGTTCTATACAGAGAGAGCGAGAGAGAGAATGAGCTGTGCATGAAGTGTGATTTTATCGTGGTGGAAGCAAAACAGCAAAAGTCAGAGGGAATTCATGACGATGTTTATGTGAAGCGTAGTTTGGATCTTCTTTTGCTGCTGGTTCGGTCAATATTGTTTGGAGAGAGATAAAACTAACAGCTTTAGAATCAGCGCAAAAAGGGCGTAAACATAAAGCGCGACCCGCCGAAACATCAGAATCAGCGAGGTGTCGGCTTTCAGCCCCGACCGTGTCCGTGCTGTCG
This sequence comes from Simochromis diagramma, assembly GCF_900408965.1. Classification (NCBI taxonomy): domain Eukaryota; kingdom Metazoa; phylum Chordata; class Actinopteri; order Cichliformes; family Cichlidae; genus Simochromis; species Simochromis diagramma. The sequence goes on from NW_024387049.1 coordinate 2,336,397, forward strand.
GGTGAGAAATGCGACATCTCACTGATTCTGATCCGCTTTGTGTTTACGTCTTTGTGCAGAATCCGTGTACCTGCTCTCATTTACTGTTTTAGCGTTTGTGAGGATTAACCTGAGATTCTGGCATTTCGGGCAAAATTAATTTATATTAAAAAATCGATTCAGGATTTTAATGAATCGATATCACGTTATCCAAGCCAGAATCGATTTTAATCGATAAATTGATTATCAAATCCCACCCCTAGTCATATGATTGTTGGGTTTTTCTCTGAATGTATCATTGTAGGGTCAACCTTACAATATAAAGCGCCTTGAGGCGACTGATGTTGTGATTTGGTGCTATATAAATAAAATTGAATTGAATAGAACAAACAGCAGCCCGATATCAGTCAGAGCTGTCATTAAACAGAAGCTATGAACACAGCTCTCTTGAGTGGGCAATTGAAGAAGTTTGTTTCAAGTTTTAGATTTAGGTTGCTCATGATTTTGTTTTGATGCCACCAAAGAAGACTGTGTTGAAAAGCTTTCAGTAATGAACCGTTTTTCAGTACAAGCTTAAATGCTTCAGAAAGCTTCATTTAGCCTGCAGAAAGTCCATTGAGCCAAAATGGAAGGAAACACACGGGCAGACAAAAAGTACAACACAACAGAAAGCTAGGACAAACCGAGACTTTATATACAGACAGACAGAGATTAATAGAGAATGAGTCACATCTGGGGAAAAATAAGAAACAGGTGAAAATAATCAGATAACTAAACAGGGGAAGCAAAAACGCACAGGAGACAGACTAGAAAAATAAAACAGGAAATGGCGACTAAATAAGATATGGATGAAACACGGGAACGTAAAATAAACTTAACCAAGGAACAGAATACAATCAAACTAGAATTATGAACAGAACACAGACTACAGGTAAAAAGGCCTGAGGATATAGACATAATGAAACCAGCCATACTATAAAATAAAAGTTGCATAATTACAACAGACTAAGGGTCAAAGAAAAACCTAAAAATAACAGAAAATGAGCGCAGGAAAAAACAAAACACACACACACACACACACACACACACACACACACACACACACACACACACACACACACCAACCAAAAACAAAATCAGTATATATAGTACATAGTATATAGTAACAAAATAAAAATGAAACAAATGCCGTTGTAACTGAACTAACTCCATAAAGGTTTAGTTTCACCAAACTAAAGAAAACAAGAAAACACCTGCAAATATTTTCTAAAAGTAGTGGGTTTTTTTAATTTAAAATATTGTACAACAAGACCAAGCTGCAAACGTGAACGCAATTCTTTTTTTCAACTGAAGCCTTTAATCGAACAAACAAACAAACAAATTGGCACTCTCTTATGGCCAGACACGTGACAGCTCTTCTGCTATCATTTTGTTCACATTTAAAATAAAAATGCAGACATAAGTGTACACATTAGTTTTTGAGTGCTAGTGAAAAGGGTTTTCTTTTTGTTTGTACTCTCTTGAGAATTTTTCTCCTCAAAATGCAACATTTGTACTTGCAAAAATTATTTACGTGCGCTTAGAATAGAGGCACATGATCTATAAGTCATTTCTAAATGTTAATGTTTGGTTTATTTCGGTGTTTTACTGGTTCCTGACTAAATCAGTTTGGCTTCATAACTGGACCGTTTAATTTAATATTGAAGCCTTACTCTGAGAGCTGTCAGTATATTTTGAATTTCACCCGTCATATTCCCCCCGATGTAAAATCTTCTGTTCTTATTTGAACGGCTGACTGTGAATTTAATTTAACATTAAAATATATTTTAATACAAGAAGAAACATTTTCACCGGGAGCAAAAATAGCATGTTAATAAGTGGACATCCTGAAGATTGTATTTTAAATATTGTTCAGTTCTCTTCCAAACACCAGCAGCTGTGTGTTGTAAGTTTTGAGTGTCTATTAAAATGAAAATAAAAGCATTCTAACATCTCACCTGTTTGTCTTTAATCAGGCATACATGTGTTTATTAATAGAGAGATTAAGCTTGTGTTAGTGGCTTTGCTTAACCGTATGAAGCTTATTAGACATTATGAAACAGATGATACGTAAAAGCAAATTTGCCAAAGTGCTTAAGGTACTTTTTAATTATTTTTTTCTTAAAAAAAAAATCTACTACATTATGTGCATTTTTTTCATTTAATGTGTAATTTCCAATGCAAATATTAATCACAGTTACATTAAGAAGGAAACGCAGTAAAAACTCAGGAACGGAGATGTCATCACGTACACTGCCGTCCTCGGGAAGTCAGGACTCCCATGTGAATCGACAAAGTCCGGACTGGCGAGAGAATTGAGAAACTGCCATTATTTGTTGTATTTTGTCACTGGGAGCCTCCAAACATAAAAACTTGAGCCTAAGCAGAAACACGTGAAAGGCAGTCCTGCTCGTGTATTCATCACCAGGAGATATTAAAGACATGAAAGGCAAAATCGTGTGCCATAGCCAGGGGTTAAAATGGGCCCGTGTTTTTATTTATTTATTATTGCAATGGTGGCTGATAATGAAGTCGTCAGCAAAGAACAAGTGACTTTTAATGAACACAGCACATAAACATAGTTGAATGTAGTACAGCTTACATGTGTGTTTATCAGTTAGCCATCTTAACTATATTCCTGGACAGCATTATTCTTCGACAGTATTCCACAGTGGTGCAGTTTGGTATGTAGCGCAGTGAGTTTTAGGCCTCAGTAATGCAGTGCAACGTTGTTATTGTTAAGTGTGATTCATCACTAAGCTGTCAATCACTTGAGTTGACCTCATTTAAATCGATAATAAAATATAAATATTATACATATAAGAAACCCCAAAGATTAAATTCGAAACCGAATTGGTTAAGAAAGAACAAGCCCCGCCTCCCCCTGCTATTTACGTGCTCAGATGCAGCCTGAACACACACACACACACACACACACACAGGTACTGTTTAAAGTTTAGTGTTAACCTGAGTCACTGATCATTTACAGTATTACAGAGTCTGGCAGTCTTTGCATGATGTCCACGTTACTGTAAGTTTCCAGCTGACTCTCAGCTGTGCCAGCAGGAAGGAGGCTCAATAAACCTGCATCCTGAGGTTTGTCATGCAGGATTAAATGAGGCAGACTTTGTTCAGACAGCTAGGATTGTATTTTACACTGACCCTAGATCAGTATAAGTATCATACAATGTAAACGAAGCACTGAAACTTGCACATATTTTTATAGATGCATTGAAGCTAATCGGGATATTTACTGTCAATCTGTGGCTGCGATTAATCACTTTACTAGAAACTTTATTAAGTAGTAACTCTTTACTTCATCACAGAGGCTAATATTTCTGTCCTAAAATAGTTTAATCGTTTAAATAGTAACAGCCAGTGGCGGAGCGGGGGGGTGGCTTAAAGTTAACAAATATGTTTTTTATATTTATCAACCTAAAAAAATAAACATTTAGTCTGATTTGATGTCACAATTAAAAAAGTGTTTGTGTTTTTGATTTGAAGAGTGTGTAAATATCTGGTTTCAACTGTATATTTGATGATGTTGATGTTTGGCTTGATTGTCAGCACAAAGAGGGAGAGAGAGGAACAGAGAGGGAGAGAGAGAGAATGAGGACAGAACAGAGATGGAACAAGAGCAGGTGACACAGACATGTTAGTCAAATGGTTGTTTAACAAAAGTATCACCGTATCATAGGTACTCATGTATCTTGTACCTAGTGTTTCTTTTTAGGTTTGTTATTTTTCAAATTCTATATTTATTAAGTTATGCAGGCTTGTTTGCACAACAAGGCTAAATAATTATATAAACTTTCAGTGTACTAAATAGTGGACTTTGGTAGAATTAAAAAAATAAGTGTAGTGCAGGTCTATGAAGATTTTTCGTGCTACTATCATCTAGTTCTGATTCTGATTCATGCATACTACCCTTTAGGGCTAAGCCCCGGGTGTATCAAATGTCTGCCTCCGCCTCTGGTAACAGCCTTATTGTAATATAAGCTAACCTTTACACCATAAAGACAGTAAAACACATAATAATATCTAGAAATGCATCTTAAAGCTGTTATATTAGCACTCATTCTATTACTAACGTAACCACATTAACATTATTGACACTCGCTGACTTTCCATAGTCATTGATAAGTGAAGCAGATGGAGCCTGACCCTGCGTCGCATATTTGATGAATTACACCTTGTGATCCACAAAACAGCAGCGGCTTCGCTCATGCGCGATTCATTTGCAGTTTGGATGCATAGGTGTGAACATCTCCTGCCCTGATAGCAGCTGGGGGAGGACTATCCTCCGCCCATGAGCACTTTGGCACGGGTGAGGTGCCCACGGCAGCACCGCTGCTTGTTGAGAGCAAGAGTGATACGTGTTTTCATGTCAAAAAGTCGTCATAAATAAGTCTCCAATAACACCAGAATAAGTCTCCAGATTCTCTAGTCGCTTTTTAGGGGGAAAAAAGTCGCTAAGGGGGTCTGAAAACTCGCTAAATATAGCGACAAAGTCGCTAAGTTGGCAACACTGGTTAGGAGTGAGCACGTGTTGCAATGTATATTTGTACGTGTGATTTGGCTCTAGAAGAATGTACAAACAGCAAATGTGAGTTTCACTTGTCATTACACTTCAGCGGAAGTATCAACAGTGCATGCATTAACCTGGACATGGACAACAGCAGAGGTGGGCAGTAAAGACACCCAGGTGTCGTCCACATATCTGTACCAGTGGCTGGGTACTCTTCCTTTGAAAGAGCCAAGAGCCTTCCTTTCCACTTCCTCCATGTAAAGGTTGGCTACAATAGGTGACACGGGGGAGCCCATGGCACAGCCATGTTTTTGTCTGTAAAAGCCTTCGTTGTACTTAAATATGTAGTGGTGAGGCAGAGGTCTAACAGTGTGCAGATCTGATCGGGTGTGAAGTTGGTCCTGTCCTCCAAGGAGCTGTCTTCTTGTAGTCGTTTTCTGACAGTCTCCACAGCCTCCGTGGTGGGTATGCAAGTGAAGAGAGAGACTACATCAAAGGACACCATGGTTTCATCTGGATCCAGGGTAAGTTTCTGTACCTTGTCGGTGAAGTCGTGAGTCTTGATGTGGTGTGGGGTGTTCCCCACAAGAGGAGCAAGGATGGTAGCAAGGTGTTTAGCAATGTTATAAGTGGCTGAGTTTAAGCTACTGACTATGGGTCTGAGTGGGACAGCTTCCTTGTGGATTTTAGGAAGTCCATAGATGCAGGGTATGGCATCACCTGGGTAAAGACGGTGATATGTAAGGCGGTCAATAATTTTGTCCTTTTCAAAGTCTTGAAGGCAAGCTATAACTTTCTTTTTGTAGCTGCTTGTGGGGTCTCGCTTTAGGGCTTCGTAGGTATTGTTGTCACTGAGGAGAGTAGTGATCTTTGTATGGTAATCTGTAGTGTTTAGGACCATGGTGCATCTTCCCTTATCAGCTGGTAAAACAGTGATGTTGTGGTCTTTGCTCAGGGAAGCGACGGCCTTCTTTTCCTGTATTGTGAGGTTGGATGGAGGGACTTTGGCACTGGAGAGCGTGGCTGAGACTTTCATCCTGATTTGCTCTGCTTCTGTCTGTGATAATTTATTAATCCGTGGCTGTGATGAGGTCCACTATGGGCAACTGTTGTGGAGAAATGGCAAAATTGAGTCCTTTGGCTAATACTCTCTTTTCAGGTTCAGTGAGAATCCTGTCTGAAAAGTTCTTAACCCATTTCTCCTGATTGACTTCAGGTGTGTTTTCTTCTCTGGGTTGTGTAGGTTCAGGATGAGGAGTGTGTGTTTTTGAAAGCAAGGTGTGAAATTTCCTGCGTTGTCTTTCTTTTCCTTTAGAGTGTTGGGCCCGCTGAGCCTTGTCCACAAACTTGTAAACCCCTTCTAAGATTGGAGAGGGTAGAAGGATTTCCAGTTCCTGCAGGGTCTGGCTGATCTTGATCTGGAGGGCATCTATGGTGAAATGGACCTGTCTTATCCTTTCACTTAAAAGGTGATTTTGTGCTCTGTAGAATCAAGTCTGCTCTGTATCCCCTGACAGTGGATCCAAGGCGCGGGCTCTTAGGAACAACTCTGCTTTGTCTACATCTTAGGTTGAAACTGAGATGGTTCCTATAATCCGCTAGTTTCCTCGATTCCCTTTCATACTCCCGCACCAGTTGAAGGGTGTTCCTCCCAACATGTACGGCAATATGGCTGTGAAGGTTCTCAGTCATCCAGGTCATCGTAGTCAAAGGAGCTTGCAAAGAAAAGCGTCTGGACTTCTTTAAGTTGCTTGAAGACGTTTCACCTCTCATCCGAGAAGCTTCTACAAAAGGCGACTACAAATGTTGTGGGTGCTAAATAAACAGAAGAAATTGATCCCTGTTGTCTTTGCTTACTGATTGTTTTTAGTGTTGACAATCCACATTGCCGGGATTGTATCTGTCAACATGTTTGTGGGTAGATCTGGATGTACCAGGGGTTAGTGCAGCCACTCAGCCTCTACTCAATGTGATCATAGCAGCAGGTGCAGATGTGTCACAAGTTAATCTAGTAGTTGGCCACAGGTGGCAGCAGTGGACTGACCTCCATTGGAGACTGCTCCAGCTGCTGTGTGATAGTGGATCTGCTACAAATTGAAGATCATAAGTTTTGGAAATTAACCCTTGTATTAAGTTGAAGAACAAACAATTGACATTGATTTTGTTGCGGGTCATTTAGATCCGTACTGTGTAAATCCACTCAGAATTATCCAAAAACTGCAATAAAACAATAGCAACTTTATTTTCCATTAGATAAACATGTAGAACACAGACATACAACAGTTAGACTGTCCATAACTATTTTAGGAACAATTTGGTTTTTCGTTCTTACAAACACATTTCTTTTGAACTTGCCCAACGTTCTCAGTTTTTCAATGCTCAACATTTTCTATTTTGTCCACATGATGGACAGAATGTAACTGTGTGCTTTCTGCAGATGTACTTCTTGCATTTCTCACAAAGAGTGCTTGTTTTCAAACAGGAACCTTCCTAACTAAGATTTAAAACAAAGGATTTCTACGTCTCCTCCAGTCTCACAAACAGATGACAAACCAAGCAACACACCTGAGTCACTGACTTTCTTAAATCCACTCACTCTCACTGGCTGTTTATTACTAGACACTGTGTAACTGCTGTGAATTCACAGTAACTGCCATCTCCTTACAAATGTTTATTTGATTAACCACACTTATAAAGACTGTATATAACAACCAACTCTAAAATGTTTGTTCGCAGAGAAAAGACACAGGCAGACTACACTAACGACATGTAACGGAGGCGGAAGGCTGGTTTTACTTCCACAGTGGGTTTTGTGCGAAGGAAGAAAATCTTCCTCCAACCGGATTGAGCAGTGGAGCCGCCAAGGGAAAGCCCACGATTAAAAACTGTATAATTAAAATATAATTTATTATATTTAAATAGTTAAAAATGTAAAATGAATTAAAACAACCTTGGCCAAGGGGTAACACAATAAAAATCAATAAAACACAACATTAAAAGTCCAGTGGCCTGCGCCACGACCTAAAAGTCCCAGGGAGCTAAGAAATCCAGCGAAGTAGTATAAAAAGGGAAACCCAGCGGAGTCCTCTCCTTCCCTTCCGCATTCGCGTCCCGATATGCTGGAGAAAGGGAGGAGCGGCAGTCACTATTCTTCTAGACAGTTTTATTTCATAAAAAGGGATAAGTCAGAGACTTACCCCGGGTGGGCAGAGCTCTCAACTCCGCCCGCCGCTTCTTTAAAACTGCAAATCGGCACAGCCGTCTCGTGCCTTCCGCTGGTGCTATCTCCGCTCTCCCCGCTGGTGTTGTCACTCCCCGCTGGCGATCTGCGCGCTGGCCCTCTGCGCGCTGGTCCTCTCCTCAAAGTTAACTCCAGCCGTCTTATATGTCACTCTGTAAATTTTCTTGCCTCCCTCTCAGGTGTGTCCAATCAATAAAAACGGGGAAAAAGGCGGAGTCTCTCCAGGACAACTTGACGGTATAACGAAAACATGCAACAACATAACCAGTGCACAAAACATGACCGATACATGCAATATAAAAACTAAGTAAATACACTTCATATTAAAATATAGCACAGCAAAACAACATCCGTCCTTCCCTGGATGACACATGTGATGTTACAACACTACTGAAATATTAGTGTCATTTCATTCATTTCAAAGGTTTATTTGCATGACGCACAAACAGACACAATTGAAAGGTACAAATGTGCATGACACGAATTCAAACGTGGTGCAGATGTGTGTCACAGGCTGATCTGGCTGTAGGCTGTGGCACTTGGCTAGAGGTGGCGCTGGTTGACTCGACTCCATGTTAGTGCACAAAGTAAACTGCACGCTGTAGTTGTGAAGCAAAAACGCTGAATTCGGAGAAATAAACCGTGCGAGGGGAACGATAACGACGACAAGAGTCTCCCGATCGTTTACTCTTGCTGTCCCGTGAACAACATCGGCGTAGTGTTAATTGTTTGCTGTTTTCATGATTGCGTTGCGCATGAGGGTATCACCAGGTAAACTCGCCATATTTTTAAACATTTTGTTGTTCAACAGCATCAAGACTGACGGAGTGTGTTTGAGATAACCTCACAAGTGTCACAGATGACACATTTGCTGGTTTGTCGGTAGCAGCTCCTGAAATGCAAGACTGCCACACATCTGTTCGACTAACGCCAGTTGATCTAAACGCCAGTAGATCTGGAACACCAGCAGCCGCCTCGGGTCTCTCCTCCTGCCTCACCTTCCCTCATCCACCTGTTGCCTCTGTGGAAGCTCCGCCATAGCCACCACCAAACAACTGAGTTATTTTTACACATCGGCCAGCATCTGGCCAATCCACCACCTCTCATAAATAAGTCATCAGCCCACCGTGCAAATGTCCGATGGCTAGTCCAGCTATGTTAACTTGTTAATCTGCGGTGCCGTCTTTCGTGCTTGGCTCTCCTACCTTTGCTAACATGATGCGCATAGTGCAGAAGCCGGTGCTGCATTCACTTACCCTCGGATATCTGCGCTTCACTGTGAAACCATAATCGTACATTTGATATTTCATTAAATTTTATTGTTTTAGCTTCGGGGTGGCACCTGGGGTGGCCAGTCTGGTTGGGGGTGGCCTGTGCCCCCCCAGACCACCCCGCTGGACACGCCATTGGTTTGAATCCTGCAGCTTATCACACATTTGATTTCCATGTATGACAACTGCAAGTGTCCAGAGTGAAGACAGACTGAGGGACCCACTGCTGCACATTATCTCTGAGGCTTTGCACCCCTGATGATCCACCAGGACAAACTCAGCAGTGTGTGAGGAAGAGGAGGAGGAAGAGCCAGCAGCAGCTGACAGATGGAGAGAATAGACAGTGTTCCCTGTTTGTGAAGGACTGCTAGAAAAGTTTAGAACTAACTAATGGGGCGATTGTGGCTCAAGAGTTGGGCGTTCGTCTTGTAATCGGAAGGTTGCCGGTTCGAGCCCCAGCTCCGACAGTCTCGGTCGTTGTGTCCTTGGGCAAGACACTTCACCCGTTGGTGCCAGTGTCCGGCAGCCTCGCCTCTGTCAGTATTTTGGATTAGTAGTACTGCTGTGTTTGTTGCATCATATTGCTGTAACTGTTTATATGCTTTATATATTCTGAGATAAGTTGATCTATAGTGTTACATCATATTCTATAAGGATGTTATGTGTTTGTAGGCTTTCTGCCCAGTTTGACCCATTTAGCAGAAGTCAGCCTGTTTAAGACTCTGATATCTAAAGCAGTTATGACATGGTCTGATTTTCTCACCCAATAAAGGAATATTTAATATATCAGTCTAGTCTTCATTCTATCAAAAACAGTTATCACAACTCGTACATTTTCTTTTTACACATATATGTAAGCATTGAGCCAAAATACAAAACATTAAACATGTTAACAACACAAAAGCCATATTAAACACAGACTACTTTAGGCCCGGAAGTAGGATTCGTCACGTCATACCTTAAAGACCGGATTAAGATAAGATAAGATAAGATAAGATAGAACTATTAATCCCTCGGGTGGGTTCCTCTGGGAAATTCGATTGTCTCCCCAGAAACATTTCTATTGTGTTTTGTGTGCTTTTTCAGCTTTTTTCTTTTTGCAGAGTTTTGTTTTTGCAGGTGTTTTTGTTTTTGCAGGTGTTTTTGTTTTTGCTGTGTTTTTCTTTTGCAGGTGTTTTTCCTTTTGCAGGTGTTTTTCCTTTTGCAGGTGTTTTTCCTTTTGCAGCATTTTTCTTTTTGCTGGTGTTTTCTGAAGTTGCAGTGCAGCGTTTTTCTTTTTGCAGCGTTTTTCTTTTTAGAGCATTTTTCTTTTTGCTGGTGTTTTCTTGAAGTTGCAGTGCAGCATTTTTCTTTTTGCTGGGTTCTTCTATTTGCAGCATTTTTCTTTTTGCTGGTGTTTTCTGAAGTTGCAGTCCGTTTGGCCTCTCAGGGCCACCGTATTTATTCCCATCTTGTGGCAGAACATCTGAGGGAAGGACAATAAAACTGAGTTAAACAACCAAACACAACAGTAGACACAGTACACTGGAAAAAAAAAAAAAACGGACTGGCCATCTCTTGGATTTATGTAAGCATCTTGCATGTATTTAACACAATTGTCTCATGTTTTAAAGTTAAATGTAACTATATAGTGTAAAAACTACATGATATGCAGAAAGGGTGTATTAAATTGTTTATATCATGTTCAGGTGAAGTAAGTCAATAAGATAGCAACGTTAAATCTCGTGAAACCGTCGAGCAGCCAACTCTACGTTTTTTGGTATGACTTGATTTTTTGAATTCATATTTACCATATTTCAGCCAAATGTAGTTAAACATCTAGAGTGTCGCCATGTAACATGCTAAAAGAGAGCCGTTAGCTTATTTGCTGTTTTATCTGTTGTCAAAGAATTGGCGCTTTTTCATCTGAATTTGTCATTGGCACAAGAGCCGTAATATTACATTAAACCTAATTACGAGGCACTCATAACATAATTTGGTTTTCTGTGTGAATAGATTTGCCAACTGACTCTTCAGTTACATTGTGTATTTACTGCACCGTGGTATTAGTGAGATTTTGGACATTGAAAAGCTTTAGCTAATATCATCAGCCTCATTATGCTAGCTTACATCCCTACCCCTCCTGCCCTCACCTTCTGTCCTTTTGTTTTTGTTTGGTTTTTTTGGGTTTTTTTTTTTGCTGCACATTGAAAGATGACCTCTATTCTGCATTTCACCAGGAGTCAGCTGATGGATTGTGGGTTCAAGGTGTAATGGTTAGAAAGTATATTCTACTTTTGCTTAAGGTTTCTGTAACTTAATTATAATAAGGTTTTTTTATAATTATTAGGTGCATGCATAATCAAACAGACTGAGAAATCCAAACTCTGCCATAGGTTTAACTTATACCTGTATGTATTGTCAGAAAGGTGAATACTGGACTCACATTAATGCACACTTGAACTAAAATGAGGTTGTAACTTGTGGGTTGTTGGGTTGCAAATCAAAAACAAACATCTTTGGATTTTTTTAATCCCATAAGATCTGGAAAAACAGTTTTTATTCAACAAAACATTACTGATTAACCAAGCACAGTGCTTGCTGTTATTTCAAAATAATTTTATGTCATTTCAGATAAAATGCAGCATTCCAGCGCATCCCAACCTTGCCTTTACTGTCAAGGTTTCTGATGGAGCTAAGTTTCTCTCTGACAGTCTGCTGAAAGTGTTTGCAAAGTGATCGAGGAAACAGGGCACAAAGGTAAAGGATGTAGCTGCCATGATGACAGTAAGAACTTTAAAATTCTTTAACTACAAAGTGTATATGTATTGCATTAGGTCAGTAAAAGATTTTTATGCTGCATCCATTAAAACAGTCAGCTATTACCTGTGAGGACTGATTCCACTAAAAGGATGCCATAATTTCCGTCATGCATTTACTGGCCCACTGAGAAAAATGTATCTTTTTAAAAAAATATATGTTCTGGAAACTATATATCCATAAAGTTGATGTCAAACAGGAACTTTTGATATTGCTTTGTAGATGCTGGTGTTGCATGTTGACTGGTTTAAAAAGTCAAGAGTTTTTGTCTGGGATCATTTTCTTCTGTGCTACTGAAAAGTTCACAAATCTCTGTTTTCTTTGTTATAATACTTAACCCTAGAACACTATCGCTGGGTGATTTACACCCGAGCAAATACATTTACATGATTTCTCTCTCCTGCAGCTGTTTGCGTGTCGAGGAACCTGTGCCTTCACCAGGGAAGTCTCAAATGTCCCAGGAATGGGTGGACCAAAGACCAGCTTTCCAGAGTCATTATTACTCTAATTTGTCATGTGTTGTCATATTTTGATATATTTGATTACTTTTTATTGGTTATATTATATCGGGTAAAAATCACCCGGCATTAGTGATTGTGTTAGTATTTATAGCGATAGTGTTCTAGGGTTAAGGATGACATTAATGCTCGAAGGGAGTCCCTCATCACAGTGCTCCGCATCTGTGTGAAAGACAATTGCAACATCTTGGTGCAGGAGTTCACGGTGAGTGTTTTATGAGTAGATTGTGGCTTTGCAACATTTAAAAATGCATTCAGTTATCCACTTGATCCTCATTGGACTGGTTAGGACCAGTAGTCCTCTTTAATAATTTGAAGTTCACATGAGGCCTGGTAGTGAACTCGGCCGCCGGCTTTTGAGGCCTCACCCCCACCCCTATATTAGGGTTCACATCAGTGTGAAAAAACTTTAAATTTGTCATTCTAGTGAACAAAGGAAAATCCCACCAATATTTACATTAGCTTTTGTTTGAAAAAAAAAATTGACCAACTGATCAACAGCTAACCAAATTGTGGGGCTGAAAGTCTAAATTCTAACATCTTCTGAGTGACATAAACTGGATTTCTGATGGGCCGGTGTCTTTCTAACAAAAACTAATGTAAAGTATTTGAAATTATTATGTTTTTCACCCTCTCTTAGAAACTCTGTTAGACCATGAATGGCAGCATGGCAGGCCACTCTTTGGCTATAGCTATTTACTATGTTGCTTGCATTGGTTTAAATTACTCTAACATTAGAACTGGTAGATTCAAAAGAGATGAGTTTAAAAAGGAATCTTAAAGAAATGTTTTGTGTTTAACCAGGACTTGACTGAGGCCACTGCACAGATTGAGAAAACCACAATGAACATCTGTCTCCAGAGGATGCGCCAGGCAATGACTTTACTGATGTTGGCATCATCATCGAGGGTATAGTAGTTCTTCAAGATCTGGATAACGTGACCTTTGCAGTAGCCATGCTGTTTGGACCTTTTTTATTCCTTCAATATGAGTTACCCATCACAACTCTGCTACACTTTTGAGGTGATTCAAAAGGTGGTAATGGAGTTGGATGCAACTCAGCTCTCAAGAAAAGCTCACAACTAAGACAAAACTGCTCCTGCAAGGAAAGCTCACTGTTATGCATGTGAGGTGATCAGCTCTAGGTGAGAGGACATTTAAATCTCACACTTATTCTGCTGCATTTTTGAAGCTCAATTCCAGGAACAGATCGCAGAGTTCATTTTTATATACTCTGCAACTGCCATGAGGACAGGGCCGTTTTGTTGTTGTTGTTGTTTGTTTTTCCTTTTGCTCTGTACAAGTTCTCTGTTTGTCTGTTTGGCAGCATTTTTCAATTTCTGTTTGTATTTTTTCTTTCTTTTACTAGTGAAGAGATGTAGCGTGAACAGTTATACAGTCTAAATATCCCATATAGGTCGTGTGAAATGGTATTTTCAGTTTCATTCAGTTGAAGTAAAGAACGTTGAATATTTCTAAGTGTGCTGTTTTGAACCAAGATGTCACAGTATGATCAGTGCTGTAATTTTTGACAGTCACTGTATCAATGTTATTTTTGCATCTCTTGAATAAAGGTTTTGACCTGCAAGTGCTAATTTCTTTAGTTATTGGGGTAACATGGGTAATGTTAATAGGAAGGTGTTTGCCAATTCAGTAACCTAATTTAATGTTAATGGAAACTAACATTACCTCAAATTGTTTAGTTATAATTGTTGTTTAACTGAATCTTGACATCAGAGGCCTTAAATAGAATGTTTTGTATTGTTCTTTCCCAAGATGGTTACCTGTAACATTTTTCAAAAGAAACAGTCTAATTTCTTTGCTGTGATTGATTCCAGAGAACACGGAAGAACTGACATTATTTAACTGTTGATTTATATAGATTCAGTAGACGAGTAATGTCAGTTTAATTCTTTATCTACTTTCAATGCAGTGAAATTAGACATTTTGTTTTGAAAGGTTACTGGTGGATGCCAGCAACCATCTTGGAAGAGAACAATACAATCTGTTATAAAGGCCTCCATTTGAAAATTGTGTATTTGATACTAGAATATAATAGCAAAATGTAATTTGAAGATAACATGTAGTATTTAAGTGACCAAGTAGTATTGGGTAAAAGTTATTGAATGGTGTTGGGATAAAGTGAGAAAATTGTGAAGGATTAAAATATTCCAAGAGCTCAAATTACTTCATCAAAACATGTTTAACCTCCTAAGACCCAAACTTTTCCACGGCTTGCATTTTTAATTTCTCTTTGATATTTGGGCATATTGGGACGAATGTAAAAACAAACAATTACCAGATTTTTTTTTTTTTTTTACCTGATTTTTGTTTCTAAGAAAAATGAGAGCCACATATCAGGATATTCATTTAAAATGTCAATAGAACAGTAGCAGTATAATGTCCTCGTAAATGGATATCAGGCCCTTGTAGAGCAAAATTTAGTATTTTGGTCTAAACAACCCAAAATGTGATGTCCACATATGTGGACGCCAGGTCCTAGGAGGTTAAGTCACATTTTATCAACACAAATTGAACATGAATAAATTGTGTTAATTTAACTCAATTGTTTAAGTTGCTGCCAAAGCAAAACATCTGTGTGCAACAAATGTCCACTATTGAATTAAGTAAATCCAACAACATATTTTTTCAGTGTATTTCTATACTGTGTTACGTGTGTGTTACCGTGCTGACCTGAAGACACTTGGACAGGCTCGGATAAAAGGGGGGTACAACTCAGCTGTAAACTCGCCAGCAGAGGGAAAGTTTCTTTAATGGCGCCATCGGTTTGCAGGAGGTTCAGGAAGTCTTTGCATTTATCTTCTCCTTTATTCATGATCTTATCCACGAGCTCAATGACGTGTGTCTCCGCATTTGCGTTGTTGATGCTTTTAAGATTGTTGTACTCCCGCTGAGTGATCAGCTTATTCTCATCAACTTTGTTGAGAATTAGCCCGTAGTCTCCGGACAAAATCTCATGAATGGCTGTTTTATTGCTCCTTATTGCATTTCGGGCCGACATGCTGAATCTGCGCAAAGGAAAGAGTCAGAGGTGATCCTAAACACTACTGTCTATGAGAAGGAAGTGGTTTACTACAGCTTACTATCGTAATAATAGCTGCACATTATATTACATAAAACGTAATTCTCTTACGGTCAGTTGGAACTTCTGCTGTCCTTGAAAACGAAACCTTGTTCCTTCTTTCAAATAACATCCAGCACCAAACTATCCCGCCTTCTGAGAACAAACTCTCAGATCCTCCAATAACGACTACACGCTATACAATAGCGCCCTCTACTTCTGGACAGCAGGAATAACAGGTTTACAGCCTTTGGTGTAGCACTGAGAAGAAGCTGTGCTGCAGCATCCCTGTCGCAGCAGAGAGTATTCCCCACAAATCCCCCACCCTGCTGCAAAAACGCACAGTATTATTACACAAACATAACATATTTTGTAAAGATCTCACAGTGAATTTCACACTGAATTTATCCGTGCGTGCGTGTGTGTGTGCACGCCCATGTGCAACTGTACATTGTAAATCATGATTAAAAGACATAAAAGCTGCATTTTAAGAAAGAAATTTATGGAGCGCATTGTATTTACCATGATAATTTATTTGGTGAAGGCAGACCCTTTGTATATGTGTAAAATAAACCACATATCTGCCAACCTGCTGCCTCAGGCTCAGGTGTTCCACTCCCATTGCCCCATTCCCACACACTGATATCTGAGGATGGAGGTTAGTTATTTTATGTCACAAAACAAGTGGAATTGTGTAAGGAAAAAAAATCTTTCCTTTTTGCCAAGGCATATAGGATTCCCATGATGCATTGAGTATTTCTTCCTCAGTCACATTTCTCACTCACTGTGTGTTAATAGACCTCTCTGCATTGAATCATACTTGTTATTAATCTTCAGCTCTCTTCCACATCATGTCTTTTATCCTGTCTTCCTTCCCTCACCCCAACTGGTTGCAGCAGATGGCCGTCCCTCCCTGAGCCTGGTTCTGCTGGAAGTTTCTTCCTGTTAAAAGGGAGTTTTTCCGCTTCAAACTGTGGCCAAAGTGCTTGCTCATAGGGGGTCATAGATTGTTGGGTTTTTCTCTGAATGTATCATTGTAGGGTCAACCTTACAATATAAAGCGCCTTGAGGCGACTGATGTTGTGATTTGGTGCTATATAAATAAAATTGAATTGAGGCCATGGTTCTCAGCCGGAAAAGGGTGGAGTGCCCACTCCGGGTCGGGGATGAGTTCCTGCCCCAACTGGAGGAGTTCAAGTATCTCGGGGTCTTGTTCGCGAGTGATGGGAGAAGGGAGATCGACAGACGGATTGGGGCTGCAGCTGCAGTAATGCGGACGCTGCACCGGTCCGTCGTGGTGAAGAGAGAGCTGAGTGTAAAAGCAAAGCTCTCAATTTACCGGTCGATCTACGTCCCTACCCTCACGTATGGCCACGAGCTGTGGGTAGTGACCGAAAGAACGAGATCGCGGATACAAGCGGCAGAAATGAGCTTCCTCCGAAGGGTGGAAATGAGCGCAGGAAAAAACAAAAACAAAAACAAAACACACACACACCAAAAACAAAATCAGTATATATAGTACATAGTATATAGTAACAAAATAAAAATGAAACAAATGCCGTTGTAACTGAACTAACTCCATAAAGGTTTAGTTTCACCAAACTAAAGAAAACAAGGAAACACCTGCAAATATTTTCTAAAAGTAGTGGGTTTTTTAAATTTAAAATATTGTACAACAAGACCAAGCTGCAAACGTGAACGCAATTCTTTTTTTCAACTGAAGCCTTTAATCGAACAATCAAACAAACAAATTGGCACTCTCTTATGGCCAGACACGTGACAGCTCTTCTGCTATCATTTTGTTCACATTTAAAATAAAAATGCAGACATAAGTGTACACATTAGTTTTTGAGTGCTAGTGAAAAGGGTTTTCTTTTTGTTTGTACTCTCTTGAGAATTTTTCTCCTCAAAATGCAACATTTGTACTTGCAAAAATTATTTACGTGCGCTTAGAATAGAGGCACATGATCTATAAGTCATTTCTAAATGTTAATGTTTGGTTTATTTCGGTGTTTTACTGGTTCCTGACTAAATCAGTTTGGCTTCATAACTGGACCGTTTAATTTAATATTGAAGCCTTACTCTGAGAGCTGTCAGTATACTTTGAATTTCACCCGTCATATCCCCCCCGATGTAAAATCTTCTGTTGTGGCGGACCACCAGGTGGCTCCACTCACACCCAAGTTGAAGGGAAGTGTTGGGGTGGAGATTTTGGTGCTCAATATATGTGAAGTTCTGAGAGTCAGTTAATAAAGTTGGAGTGAGACACAGAGACCTCTCCTGTCGTTATTACATACCTCCACATTGGTGACCCCTGTAGCGAACATGCTAAGGCTCGACGACAAAGCCAGCTCCGGCCTGGAAGCATCGGCTGCCGCCGGACTTTCACCTCCGCCGATGGCTGCGTTTGCTGTGGCGCTTAAATTGCCGGATTTTTGGCTTCACGATCCTCCTTCATGGTTCGTGCACGTAGAAGCTCAGTTTGCTCTTCGTGGAGTTTCAGCCGACGATACTAAATACCACCATGTGGTGGCCTCACTTGACCCGCTGTCAACCCGCCGCGTGATGACTCTCCTCCGGGACCCCCCAGCCCAAGGCAAGTACACCGCCCTCAAGGCGCTGCTGCTGCGGCGTTACTCCCTCTCAGATGCTGAGCGAGCCGAGAAACTCCTTTCCCTCGCGGGCCTGGGCGACGGCACCGCTCTCGAGCTCATGGAGAGCATGCTGTCCTTGCTGGGCGCGGATGACGGAGGATTTCTCTTCACCCACCTCTTTCTCCGACAGCTGCCGGCTCCAGTGCGCGCTGGCCTTGCCAACTCCCCGCTATTGGCCACGAAGGATTACCGCTCCCTTGTGGAAGAGGCGGATCGCATCCTCCTGGTTACCAGGACTTTCGGCGTCCAGGCGATTGTTCAGGACTCACCAGCGTTTTCCCTCGCCCCCTCACCGATGCTCCAGGGGCCCTCCGACTCGTCCACGGTGGCTGGAATCGCTGCACGGCGGCACCGCGGAAAGGGGCTTTGTTTTTATCACCAGCGTTTTGGAGCGAAGGCACGGCGCTGTCTCCCGCCTTGCAGTTTCCAGACCCAGGGAAACGGGCATGTCAGCGCTCTGTAGCAGCCGCGACCGCTGGCAACAAGGAAAGGCTGCTTTTCTTAGAGGACTCACGCTCGGGGAGGCGTTTCCTGGTGGACTCCGGCTCACAGAAGAGCCTTCTTCCCCGGCTGGCTCGGACAGGCTAGCTGAGGGCTGCGGGCCATTGCTAACAGCGGCTAATGGCTCTCCCATCAAAACCTTCGGTGAAAGGTTGGTGACTGTTTGCTTTCACGACCGTGACTTTCAGTGGAACTTTGTTGTTGCTGCTAGCTCTGTGCCTATAATAGGCGCTGATTTTCTTTGTGCTCACGGGCTGCTGGTTGATGTTGCTAACAGACGTTTAATTGATGCTGTGTCATTTTCCTCATTACCCTGTTTGACTCGGGGTGCTCAGCCCGTGGTGCATGCTAACTCAGTAGATTCGGGTGATGTTTTTCAGTGTTTGCTTTCTGAGTTTCCCTCACTCACTGTCCCCACTTTCTCGAGCACTGTGACGAAGGATGGGGTGGAGCATTACATAACTACAGTAGGGCCCCCGGTGTTCGCGCGCGCGCCGCCTCGACCCTGCCAAACTGGTTGTCGCTCGGGAAGAATTTGCCACCATGGAGCGTCTGGGCATCGTGCAGCGTTCGAACAGTGCCTGGGCTTCTCCGTTACACATGGTGCCTAAATCTGATGGTCGGTGGCGACCTTGTGGGGATTTCCGCCGTCTTAATAATGTCACAGAGAACGATCGTTATCCCATTCCCCACATCCAAGATTTTTCCGCCCATCTTGCGGGGACCTCGGTTTTTTCGAAGATCGATTTGGTACGGGGATATCACCAGGTTCCCGTGCGCGCGGAGGATTTCCCCAAAACCGCCGTAATTACACCTTTCGGCCTTTTCGAGTTTCTGCGCATGCCGTTTGGCCTGAAAGGTGCCGCCCAAACCTTCCAGCGGTTGATGGACTCGGTCTTGCGCGGGCTTGCCCTTTGTTTTTGTATATCTTGATGATATACTGGTGGCCAGCAGCTCGAAGGAGCAGCACATGTTCCATCTGCGGCAGGTGTTTTTCAGCGTTTGGCGGAGCATGGACTGATTATTAATCCGTCTAAATGCCAGTTGTGGGTTGCCCGTTCTCGATTTTCTTGGGCACCGTATTTCCGCCGAGGGCGCGGTTCTGTTGCCTGACAAAGTCCGAGCTGTTTCGGAATTTCCGCGTCCCACGAATGTTAAGGCACTGCAGGAATTTTTGGGGATGGTGAATTTTTACAACCGTTTTCTCCCCAGAGCGGCACATCTGCTGAAGCCCCTTTATGGGGCGTTAAAAGGTAAGAAAGCTAATGACTCCGTTGACTGGTTTCCGGAAAGCATCCAAGCGTTTTCTGATGCTAAGTCAGCGTTGGCTAATGCTGCCTTTCTGGCCCACCCATCCCCCTCAGCGCCGATTGCGTTGACCACCGATGCGTCGGACATAGCGGTGGGTGCGGTGCTGGAACAGCGAATCTCGGGTGTCTGGCAACCGCTCGCCTTTTTCAGCCGTACGCTACGTGACAGCGAACGCAATTACAGTGTTTTTGACAGGGAGCTACTGGCGCTCCACCTGGCGACTCGTCATTTCCGGTTTTTTTCTCGAGGGTCGTCACTTTACCGCATACGTGGACCACAAACCCTTGACGTTTGCCATGTCCAAGGTTTCTGATCCATGGAGTGCACGCCAGCAGCGCCAGTTGGCAGCCATTTCTGAGTTTACCACAGACATTCGGCACGTGGCTGGTAAATCCAATCATGTGGCTGACTGTTTGTCCCGTGCGCTGGTTTCTCCCGTCTTTCTCGGCATAGACTACTCCGCCATGGCTGCCGATCAGAGCGGTGACCCGGACATCCTCGCGCTTAAATCCACCCAGACGGGCCTCATACTAGAGGACAGACCCGTGCAGGACGGTGGTCCCCGCCTCGTCTGTGACGTTTCCACCGGCCGCCCTCGCCCAGTGGTTCCCGCTTCCTGGCGTCGTCAAGTTTTTGACTCGGTACATGCTCTCTCTCATCAAGGGGTCCGGGCCTCTGTTAAACTGGTCAGCTCTAAATTTGTTTGGCCAGGCCTTCGCAAATCTGTTAAGCTATGGGCGTCGGCGTGCATTCCCTGCCAGCGTGCGAAGGTTCATAAACACACCAAGGCGCCCCTGGAGCCGTTCTTCATACCCGGCAAACGTTTCGATCATGTGCATGTCGATCTGGTGGGTCCTCTGCCGCAGTCACAAGGTTTTACGCACCTTTTGACTGTTGTTGACCGGACCACCAGGTGGCCGGAGGCGGTCCCCCTGGCGTCCACTACCGCAGCAGTGGTGGCCAAGGCGGTCTCGCAGTGTGAGACACAGAGACCTCTCCTGTCGTTATTACATACCTCCATACTGTTCTTATTTAAACGACTGACTGTGAATTCAATTTAACATTAAAAATATTTTTAATACAAGAAGAAACATTTTCACCGGGAGCAAAAATAGCATGTTAATAAGTGGACATCCTGAAGATTGTATTTTAAATATTGTTCAGTTCTCTTCCAAACACCAGCAGCTGTGTGTTGTAAGTTTTGAGTGTCTATTAAAATGAAAATAAAAGCATTCTAACATCTCACCTGTTTGTCTTTATTCAGGCATACATGTGTTTATTAATAGAGAGATTAAGCTTGTGTTAGTGGCTTTGCTTAACCGTATGAAGCTTATTAGACATTATGAAACAGATGATACGTAAAAGCAAATTTGCCAAAGTGCTTAAGGTACTTTTTAATTATTTTTTTCTTAAAAAAAATCTACTACATTATGTGCATTTTTTTCATTTCATGTGTAATTTCCAATGCAAATATTAATCACAGTTATATTAAGAAGGAAACGCAGTAAAAACTCAGGAACGGAGATGTCATCACGTACACTGCCGTCCTCGGGAAGTCAGGACTCCCATGTGAATCGACAAAGTCCGGACTGGCGAGAGAATTGAGAAACTGCCATTATTTGTTGTATTTTGTCACTGGGAGCCTCCAAACATAAAAACTTGAGCCTAAGCAGAAACACGTGAAAGGCAGTCCTGCTCGTGTATTCATCACCAGGAGATATTAAAGACATGAAAGGCAAAATCGTGTGCCATAGCCAGGGGTTAAAATGGGCCCGTGTTTTTATTTATTTATTATTGCAATGGTGGCTGATAATGAAGTCGTCAGCAAAGAACAAGTGACTTTTAATGAACACAGCACATAAACATAGTTGAATGTAGTACAGCTTACATGTGTGTTTATCAGTTAGCCATCTTAACTATATTCCTGGACAGCATTATTCTTCGACAGTATTCCACATTGGTGCAGTTTGGTATGTAGCGCAGTGAGTTTTAGGCCTCAGTAATATGGAACGCCAGGACTGCCATAATGAATTAATTAAATACACCATTAAATAATTAATTAAATGTGGCAATAATTAATTACAATTGGAATTAATTAATTAAATAAATAGTTATGACACATTTATTTAATTAATTATTGACACATTTAATTAATTATTTATGTATTTCACATTTTAATTAATTATTGACACATTTAATTAATTATTTATGTATTTCACATTTTAATTAATTATTGACACATTTAATTAATTATTGACACATTTAATTAATTATTTAATGATATATTTATTTATTTCATTTTGGCAGTCCTGGTGCCTGGCTCTCATCTTGAAATAATTTTATCTGTCAGCCTCACCCATCAAACTCAGGGGGCGGGGTTAACGCTGATCGAGTCAAAACCATTGCTTTGGCCTGGTGGCCATTGTTTCTAGCACACAACAACCGGCATGTGGAAGCTAACAGAACTGAGCTTTGAAAAAACCCTGCTTGTGTGTTACCAAATACCGTTTTAATATTTTTTTAGCCGAGAATGTAGTGGTTTAATCTTCATGTGTCTGTTCGGTTTGTCAAGATACAGCCTCTTTGCAAAAGTGCTTCGATGATTTCGGAGATGTCTGCCCAGTCTCACGGCAAAGCGTGGGATAGACCCGCTCGCCTCGCAAGCAATCCCACCGACAAAGCGCAGGCCCCGGTACACAGCTGTAGTAACCCCCGCTGACTTCTTTTACTGAGGTTATATTTATCAGTGTTTTATTTCCTGATGTTCTTATGTGTCCTACGTGTTTCAGTCGCCAATTCTGAATTATAACTAACATTAAAAACATGTTTAAGGAGGCGAGAGAGCAAATAAATCTGTTTAACATCTGATCTTTGGGTTTTTGTTCAGTAATCAGCGTGACCTGTGTATAAACGCATAAAAGAGATAACGTTGGTGTTTCCGTCATGTAGTAACTGCTGGCTTTAACTGTACAAAGGTTGTTCGACACTATGAAACACATACAGACTTCATGATGTTCGGCTAATATTTTTATTGTGAATATTAATCATGCTGACCTCGCTCTGTACACCACGCAGCGAGGTCAGCATATCCACGATATCCACGATATCCTCAGCTCCATGAGTTAACACAGAGTTTCCCAGCTGACTATCTAACTTCCAACTATTCCAGAGACGTGAAAATATGCAGCATAAAGAAAAGTGTAAGAGACTCAGCAGCAGATTAGAATAACAGTTATACATTTAATAAATCACCAAATGAATCCAAGAAACGAGCAAACCAATCAATTTGAGTTTGTATTCCCTCAGCTGCAGACTCGCTGCTGTTTAAATGTTTGAAAAGGAAGATTAGATATAAACAAACGTCAAACATAGACTCAGTCTGCCTTCACATTTGATATGAGGCCAGCACGTATAGTGGCTGTGTCCTGTTTTAAGATCATACATGTAAAATTGTTGTTTGACCTCCGTCGATCCAGCCGCTCAGAGTCCGTGGTTACCATGGTTACTGCATAAGCAGCTATAATGTTAACAGCTGGCACTGAGGAAACCTACCGGCAGCATGGGTGTTTATGTTTTTCATTGCCAAAGAACTGTCTGAATGGTTAACTTGGATAAATTATAGTTAAGGAGTATCACAGATAATGCCTACGTGAGCTGTGCGACTGTTCACCTGAAATCAGCAGGCTATTACTGAAATACACGTGCTATATCATGAACTATGATATAAATAGGGAGGTCCTATTAACATGTTTAGTTTTAAAGGACACCTTCCTGCCTTTAGTCTCCTTCATGAGCAGTATTAGTTTTCTTCTAACATCCAGAAGTCTGCACGATGTGTTTCATAGTTTGTAACAAGCCTTTGACAGGTAAACATAACATGACGGAAAAAGCAAAAAAAAAAAAAAAAAAAGAGAGAGAGAGAGTGTTGACATAAGAAGAGAAAATGCTCTCAATTATGGAGACAGGCAAATGGTTCATTTATGTTTGATGTGTGTTTATATGTATGTATGTTATATCGAGTACCGGCTGCCCAGTTAAACTGTGACTATCACCAGGAAACGTAGGCGTGTTTCTTGAATTAGCAGCAGGTGTTAAACAGCTGACAGATGAGGAGGAGGATGCATGCAGGTAAATTGAGGGTCTGTTGAGCTGATCGCTGGTTTCGTGAGAAAAATGTCAGCTCGTTCTTTATGTTACAGAAGCACAGAGACACAAGACCAGGCGGAAAGAGACGATCGTTCGGTGAAAATGAGAATCTGCGAATGCAACATGTGGAACACGGAGAGTGGAATATGTAAACAAACCGGTTAACATAACCCCCTCTGTGCACTCTGCATGCTAATTGTTAGCAGAGCTAGTGAAATCTCTGAAAACATCTGAGCACTTTTGCAAACATGTTCTATGTTGACAACCTGACCAGACATACGGCGCGACATTCGCGGCTAAAACACTGTTAAAAGTGTAGTTGGTGACAGAAAAACGGGGTATTTTAAAACTACACCACCACCATTGCTGCCTGTGATTTGATCTGCATTCTGGGATACCTGGCTGCCCCAAGTCTACACAAGCAATCGATTATCTAGGATCAACCTGTTTTGACTTACTTTGCACGGCAACCAATCAAATGTTAGAGAAGCTGCATGGGCAGCGTTAACCCCGCCCCCTGAGTTTGATGGGTGAGGCTGACAGATAAAATTATTTCATGATGAGAGCCATGCGCCAGGACTGCCAAAATGAAATAAATAAATATATCATTAAATAATTAATTAAATGTGTCACTAATTAATTAAATGTGTCAATAATTAATTAAAATGTGAAATACATAAATAATTAATTAAATGTGTCAATAATTAATTAATTACATGTGTCATAACTATTTAGTTAATTAATTAATTCCAATTTTAATTAATTATTGCCACATTTAATTAATTATTTAATGGTGTATTTAATTAATTCATTACGGCAGTCCTGGCATTCCATACAGTAATGCAGTGCAACGTTGTTATTGTTAAGTGTGATTCATCACCAAGCTGTCAATCACTTGAGTTGACCTCATTTAAATCGATAATAAAATATAAATATTATACATATAAGAAACCCCAAAGAATAAATTCGAAACCGAATTGGTTAAGAAAGAACAAGCCCCGCCTCCCCCTGCTATTTACGTGCTCAGATGCAGCCTGACTCCATCCTGATTCTTGATGTTCAGAACACACACACACACACACACACACACACACACACACACACACAGGTACTGTTTAAAGTTTAGTGTTAACCTGAGTCACTGATCATTTACAGTATTACAGAGTCTGGCAGTCTTTGCATGATGTCCACGTTACTGTAAGTTTCCAGCTGACTCTCAGCTGTGCCAGCAGGAAGGAGGCTCAATAAACCTGCATCCTGAGGTTTGTCATGCAGGATTAAATGAGGCAGACTTTGTTCAGACAGCTAGGATTGTATTTTACACTGACCCTAGATCAGTATAAGTATCATACAATGTAAACGAAGCACTGAAACTTGCACATATTTTTATAGATGCATTGAAGCTAATCGGGATATTTACTGTCAATCTGTGGCTGCGATTAATCACTTTACTGGAAACTTTATTAAGTAGTAACTCATTACTTCATCACAGAGGCTAATATTTCTGCCCTAAAATCGTTTAAATAGTAACAGCCAGTGGCGGAGCGGGGGGGGTGGCTTACTGGGCTTAAGCCCGGGTTGTTTTTTCAGAAGCCCGGGGTCTTTTGGAGTGTAATTTTTTCATAGTTAGATGCCTGGCAAAACAAAAACTACACACAATATTCTAAGCACATAGTGCACACTGTGGGAATTTACGACTGTGCGTAAATCCCCCCTAATATTGGTATGATCCGAGCTCAGACACTAAGCGACTGAGCGAGGGGGCGGGGGCAGCTGCTGCCTGCGCGCTGTTGGAGAAGCACAGCGAGGCAGACAGAGGAGAACTGAAGTTCGACCAGGTACCAAAGCAAATCATTCGTACTGTACAAATAATGTAAATATGACGGTGTATCACGAAAAATTGATATCAAACTGATCACTTGACCCATATTACGTTACTTGCTCTTCAAGTGAATCAACAAATGGCGAAATGAAAAGCCGAACAACAACAATGCTGTTTTTTTTTTTTTTACAGAGTCTTAGCTTACACGTGTGTTTATTTCATATTTTTAGTTGTTGCCCTCCACGGCTAAATAAATCGGTTTCAGTAATGTACTGATATACAAGAATGAACATAAGGAGCTTCTTTCAAAGAAAAAACTCTTGTAGATGTTATTTTATATATTGTGGAGGTATGTAATAACGACAGGAGAGGTCTCTGTGTCTCACTCCAACTTTATTAACTGACTCTCAGAACTTCACATATATTGAGCGCCAAAATCTCCACCCCAACACTTCCGTTCAACTTGGGTGTGAGTGGAGCCACCTGGTGGTCCGCCACACATACCCCCCCCTGAACACACAGTTAGGTCCCTATTCAGTCCAGGACCCTGGGTCTAAGCAAACGACCCGAATGACTGAACCTGGGAGGGAGAGAACATGCAGAGGAAGGTCCATCCTGTGAACGAGGCTGGTGAAGGCGAGCAGGAAAGGCAGGAGGAGGCTCAAACGCCGGTGGTCCGGGGGTAGTCCTGGGGGGAAAACCAGAGTCTGTCTGCCGAAGCGAGTGCAAAAGCGGGTTGAGAGATAGCACCGATGGATCGAAGCAGGGAGGAGGATTTTCGGGCAAGAATTCTCCAGGCACGCGGAGGGGCTGACCAAACACTAGCTCAGCTGGGGAAGCGCCGAGATCCTCCTTAACCGCAGAGCGCAGCCCAAGCAAAACCCACGGGAGGCGGTCAACCCAATTGCCATCCTTTAAGGAGGCGCGAAAAGCAGCCTTAAGCGACCGGTGGAACCGTTCACACATCCCATTAGCTTGCGGGTTGTATGCAGTTGTGCGGTGGACTTTAGCCCCCAGTCCATCAGCCATGGCCGACCAAAGCTCGGATATGAACTGGGGGCCTCTGTCTGACGTAATGTCCGCGGGTGGGCCGAAACGCGAGACCCAGCTTGACAAAAACGCCTTGGCCACCACTGCTGTGGTAGTGGACGCCAGGGGGACTGCCTCCGGTCACCTGGTGGTCCGGTCAACAACAGTCAAAAGGTGCGTAAAACCTTGTGACTGCGGCAGAGGACCCACCAGATCGACATGCACATGATCGAAACGTTTGCCGGGTATGAAGAACGGCTCCAGGGGCGCCTTGGTGTGTTTATGAACCTTCGCACGCTGGCAGGGAATGCACGCCGATGCCCATTCCTTAACAGATTTGCGAAGGCCTGGCCAAACAAATTTAGAGCTGACCAGTTTAACAGAGGCCCGGACCCCTGGATGAGAGAGAGCATGTACCGAGTCAAAAACTTGACGACGCCAGGAAGCGGGAACCACTGGGCGAGGGCGGCCGGTGGAAACGTCACAGACGAGGAGGGGACCACCGTCCTGCACGGGTCTGTCCTCTAGTATGAGGCCCGTCTGGGTGGACTTAAGCGCGAGGATGTCCGGGTCACCGCTCTGATCGACAGCCATGGCGGAGTAGTCTAAGCCGAGAAAGACGGGAGAAACCAGCGCACGGGACAAACAGTCAGCCACATGATTGTATTTATCAGCCACGTGCCGAATGTCCATGGTAAACTCAGAAATGGCTGCCAACTGGCGCTGCTGGCGTGCACTCCATGGATCAGAAACCTTGGACATAGCAAACGTCAAGGGTTTGTGGTCCACGTATGCGGTAAAGTGCCGACCCTCGAGAAAAAACCGGAAATGACGAGTCGCCAGGTGGAGCGCCAGTAGCTCCCTGTCAAAAACGCTGTAATTGCGTTCGCTGTCACGTAGCGTGCGGTTGAAAAAGGCGAGCGGTTGCCAGACACCCGAGATTCGCTGTTCCAGCACCGCACCCACCACTATGTCCGACGCATCGGTGGTCAACGCAATCGGCGCTGAGGGGGATGGGTGGGCCAGAAGGGCAGCATTAGCTAACGCTGACTTAGCATCAGAAAACGCTTGGATGCTTTCCGGAAACCAGTCAACGGAGTCATTACCTTTCTTACCTTTTAACTCCCCATAAAGGGGCTTCAGCAGATGTGCCGCTCTGGGGAGAAAACGGTTGTAAAAATTCACCATCCCCAAAAATTCCTGCAGTGCCTTAACATTCGTGGGACGCGGAAATTCCGAAACAGCTCGGACTTTGTCAGGCAATGGAACCGTGCCCTCGGCGGAAATACGGTGCCCAAGAAAATCGAGAACGGGCAACCCAAACTGGCATTTAGACGGCTTAATAATCAGTCCATGCTCCGCCAAACGCTGAAAAACCTGCCGCAGATGGAACATGTGCTGCTCCTTCGAGCTGTTGGCCACCAGTATATCATCAAGATATACAAAAACAAAGGGCAGCCCGCGCAAGACAGAGTCCATCAACCGCTGGAAGGTTTGGGCGGCACCTTTCAGGCCAAACGGCATGCGCAGAAACTCGAAAAGACCGAAAGGTGTAATTACGGCGGTTTTGGGGACATCCTCCACGTGCACGGGAACCTGGTGATATCCCCGTACCAAATCGATCTTCGAAAAAACCGAGGTCCCCGCAAGATGGGCGGAAAAATCTTGGATGTGGGGAATGGGATAACGATCGTTCTCTGTGACATTATTAAGACGGCGGAAATCCCCACAAGGTCGCCACCGACCATCAGATTTAGGCACCATGTGTAACGGAGAAGCCCAGGCACTGTTCGAACGCTGCACGATGCCCAGACGCTCCATGGTGGTAAATTCTTCCCGAGCGACAGCCAGTTTGGCAGGGTCGAGGCGGCACGCGCGCGCGAACACCGAGGGCCCTACTGTAGTTATGTAATGCTCCACCCTATGCTTCGTCACCGTGCTCGAGAAAGTGGGGACAGAGAGTGAGGGAAACTCAGAAAGCAAACACTGAAAAACGTCACCCGAATCTACTGAGTTAGCATGCACCACGGGCTAAGCACCCCGAGTCAAACAGGGTAATGAGGAAAACGACACAGCATCAATTAAACGTCTGTTAGCAACATCAACCAGCAGTCCGTGAGCACAAAGAAAATCAGCGCCTATTATAGGCACAGAGCTAGCAGCAACAACAAAGTTCCACTGAAAGTCACGGTCGTGAAAGCAAACCGTCACCAACCTTTCACCGAAGGTTTTGATGGGAGAGCCATTAGCCGCTGTTAGCAATGGCCCGCAGCCCTCAGCTAGCCTGTCCGAGCCAGCCGGGGGAAGAAGGCTCTTCTGTGAGCCGGAGTCCACCAGGAAACGCCTCCCCGAGCGTGAGTTCTCTAAGAAAAGCAGCCTTTCCTTGTTGCCAGCGGTCGCGGCTGCTACAGAGCGCTGACATGCCCGTTCCCCTGGGTCTGGAAACTGCAAGGCGGGAGACAGCGCCGTGCCTTCGCTCCAAAACGCTGGTGATAAAAACAAAGCCCTTTTCCGCGGTGCCGCCGTGCAGCGATTCCGGCCACCGTGGACGAGTCGGAGGGCCCCTGGAGCATCGGTGAGGGGGCGGGGGGAAACGCTGGTGAGTCCTTTTTTTTTTTTTTTTTTTTTCCCCCTCTTTTTTTGTGTCCCGTTTGGATCTTTAGCCATCAGAATTGTTGTCTTAAGGCCAAGAAAGATGCCAAGCGGATTTATTTTACCAAGTGGATCATCATGGCCTTGCCATATTGGTCCATTTGATTGACCTTTATTATAATTATGAATTTATTTTATTTTCAGTTGCTACAAACGGGACAGACATGACTGGGGGATAGGACAGGGAGAAAGAATGAAAGAAAGAGAGGGAGAAAAAAAACCCCAAAGGGGAGAAGAGACGGTGAGAAGGGGGGGAAGAAAGAAAACAAACAAACAAACAAAAAAAAAAAAAACACCTGGGTCACCTGTATGGAGAAAAAAAAACAGAAGAGAAAGCAAACAACAAAGAGCAACATAATAAAAAAAACCGGCACCATCACAATCAACTAGCTAGCAGTAGATATCAGTAGATACTAAATAATAAACGATATTGTGCAGCACGCAAGATAGACAGCGCACAATGTGCTTTGAGGCAGCAGCCAAGAAAGCTGTAGTCCGCGTCTGTGAATACCCGTGTGTACACCTGTGTGCATACCTGTGTGGATCAGCATGCTTGCGTTCCAAAGGTTTCTCCATGTAACGATCTGCTAGGGAGTGTGGGGAGCCACAGCCCCGTCCTCCAAGGTATGAAGCAGGTATGGAGGAGATCAAAACTCCAGACATCCAGAGGCCCCCAGAACACAAGAGACCAAGGAAGACCAACAGAGGGGCAGCCGCGCCACTGTCCCAGTAAGAGCTGAGGAGAGTCCCAGATGAGGGCTCACTCAGCAGCTGTGGAGCAGAAGCCAGGGGGAGTTGCAGTGACGCGCCCGTGAGCTCCGCCGGCAGCCAGCTGTGCCTGAGTGACCGAGCCCCAGGCCGAGAGGCCGGGGGCACCCCACCTCCGAAGTGGCCCGAGCGAGCCCCAGGCTCCAGGCCCCGATAAGCGGCCGCCAAGGAGTGAGCCGGTGTGTACCCGGAGTACCATTAGGATGGGGGGGGGCTGAACCGGCCACAGGATGTTTGTACGGAGCAGAGAGGGAAACAAAGATTGATAGAAAGCACGGGTACAAAATGTATCATAAACCACAGTCCACTGAACACATCACAAACAGTAAGTGCTTCCACATTTCTCCTCTATGACCCTCAATTAAAGTTTGAAAACCCAGCATTGTAATTTATATTGGTAGAATAAATGACACCCTGAGCAATGACATCGAAATGAAAACATTTATAGCTGTCTTTTCTCTATATACAATAGCACTTAAGTCTTGGCAGGATATTTTCAGTTGTCACTTTAGTGTGTCTGATGGAACCAGTACCTCAGATGTATTGTTTTATCAGGCTACATGATGGGTTATGTTTCACTCATGCTATACATGTAATTGCGGCCTGAGGTGCATTTTTTTTATACTTTAAGTCCATTTTTTGTTTTTCTTTCTTTTCAGCTACAACCTAGTTATGTGTTGGCTTCTGCCAAAACATGGGTGACTCACACTCAAAGTATCTTGAGCAGGAACCTATTAAGAGCAGCAATTGACCCTGCTACTTATTCGCTCCAGTAACAGATGAACATCTGGTAAGAAGCTGTTGACCACGCTGTCAAGGATGAAAGAAAGTGTAAGAGCAACAGGCCGGACTTTTTTGCATAAAAAGAAACATTGTACTGCCTCTGCTATGGTTGGGCAGTCAGCTAAACTCCTTCCCCACATCAAGACTCTGATGACACGATTCCCAGTTCACAGGTTTATTGACACAGGGAAAGGTGAAACTGTAACAAACAGTACAAGGCATAATCACTGTACTTATTCACCATGTACATATATAACGATGAAAATATATTAACCCAGCTTTTTAATATGTCAACATGCAATGTTCATATGAATTACTTCCCTTTTTAAGTCAAATACAAACATCAAATTATGATTTTAACAAGTCTTACTATAATGAATGCCTCCAATACGTTTGTCATTCCCCTTTAACTAGCTCCATAAGCGATTGCTAGCTTAAACTGCATAAGATAGGTTTTATCATTAAACTTACAGAAAAATGAACTTACTTGAAAGAAAGTGGTCTATACATGCACATAAAATATAAAACAAGTCTATACATACCCACAATGCTACCAAAGGCATAGGATGTATGTGGATGCCACTGGATTTATCTGGCTAAGGCCACCATGCTGCACATGCCTTCTCCTTAATTCACAGACTTACTTCCTGTTTACCGACGACATCATGTCCTATTACAGACTACAGGTTTTAAGGTGGCACCAGAGAGTTACAATTGCATATTTAAACATTTACCAAATCCAAGAAAACAGTCTACCTTAAAAACTTTTGATATCAGAACAAACATAAACCCAATAATCTGAAAAGGTTGGTTCATAAATGAATTAACAATCATTCTTCTTCTTCTTGCTTCCTCCACTTCCGTACCATTGATTCATTAATGTTGAATTCTCTCGCAGCTGCTCTATTCCCATGTGAATGGATTATCTCAGTTGTTCTCCTGACTGAAGCTTGGTCCGTTTACAGCATCCTGCCATGCGATTGCATTTGTCCCCAACCATCAAGAACCCTCACGTTAACTTTTATCGCGTGTAAAAACGTTAGCATTCATCTTTCAGCTTCACTGTGCTGTTATGCTAACATAGCTGTGGTCGCTAGCGATCACGTAGCACATCATTATATACCAGCTAGCCCAACTTCAGTAACCCTACAAACGTCACTGCTGTTTAGTTTTCTGTCTTCATTTATGTTGGAAGTGATAGCAGAGCTGTACGTTTGAATTTGGTCAGAAATCTCTCAGTCAGAACATGCTATATCATGTTTAGGTGGAAGCTTGCGAGCTAACTTCCTGCTAACTTCTAACTCCATTAAATTTAATAAATTCTGTTTTCATGGATGCCTGGATGTTAAACTTAATTGTTACACCTGGTAAAGCAGCAACGTTGATGATTTAATTAAAGATGAAAGAATTTAGACCGTTTGTAACTCTCAGTGATGCCGCATTGTTCGTTTGACTTTGGGACCTGAAAATGACGGAGTTTAGGACCCAGATTCCTCCGCGAGGCTCCTGACTACAGTAGCCGTAATGCTCCAACAATCCATCAAGCGGTGCGACTTCGTAGCTTACCAAAGTCGTACTAAAACATTTTTGACAGATGTTTGAGTGCCGTGTACCACATAAAATTGGTTCAAGGTCAGTAAGCACAACCAGAATTCATACATAAGGTGCACTGTAGAATTTTGAGAAAATTAAAGGATTTTAAGAGCGCCTTATAGTGCAGAAAATATGGTAATAACATGACTGGATTTAACCTAGAAAACAGTTTAGGATCGCGCAGGTATATAATATCAGGACATTTTTATTTAGTTCATATGTGTGCTGCATCCTGGCACACCTATACCCATGTCTCCCTAGCCTTTTTGTTAGACTCCATCTGAATGCAAGACACATGTCCCTGCCAGGTGGACAGGCTGCTTCAATCTGCTGGCCAACAGAGTGTACACAACACAGGGCAGGTGTGTCATCTCTCTGTGTACCCAGCAATGAACCCCCCTGTTGTGCTTGTGGCCGGTGTTTGTAGAGACTGTGACAGGTTGAAATTGGTGCGTGAGTATGTGATGCCAACTGTGACTCATCCAATTGTCCCTCTAACACTGGTGTAGCCTTAACTTGTTTGTTTCCGTGGTTCACAGGCTATCCTAGGCAACCTTGGAAGAACGTGACTTGAAAGCAGCACCAGCACTTCATATGGAAAAACCAACAACTAGGATTCAGTGTAAACTGATATAACATGTCACCGCGTTTTTATGGAGTAATGCATTTATTTGCTGCTATGAAAACATCAAAGCATAAAATACACATAAGCACATTATATTATACAATATACTACTGGATAAAATAAGGACGTATGAGATAATATGAACTCTGCCCTTGAAAGTACCTCCCCATCAGATTATCGTATAGCTCATAAAGTATGACTATATCTCTCTGCCATGAACACCTTCAGGCAGTCTCAGGTTTATAGTGGTTAAACTGACAGCATTAAAAATTAACCAGCAAAATACAATATTTCTTCTGTATGTTTCTCATACTCTCAGTTCACATTGGAGGAAGATATAAATTCCTCCTGTCTTGAGGTTGGAGCTCCGGAGAATGAATTCTCCCTACTGAATGTAAAGAAAGCCCACTTAGGGCCATTTCCTCCTCAGTCAATAAATATGGAGCTATAATGAAATATGTTGTACAGTACATGTGCAATTTGTAACAGACCAATCTCTTCTTAGCCTATAGAAAACAGAATATGTCAATAGTTCCAGGAATATGTCAATTAGAAATGAGAAAACCTTACCTTACTGTATGTCCTGTTCAAGACCAACTTCTCATGACCACTATTGCTAGATCTTAGCGTCCCGTTCTCTTGCTTTACACTTGGACAAAGTTGCTGAGAGGGAAATCAGGTGAGTAGGGTGGGTGGTAAGTAAAAGTACCGCATGATGACACGTGTCATAGTCAAAGTAGTTCCCACTGGACGTTCTCCCTGAGACATCACAGAACATTACACCCACATTAACAGTCTTACCCTGGCTGATGAATTCATGGTGCACACCCCTGTGGAAGCCTTGCAGGAACACCCAAGATAATGAACATCAAGAAGAGACACATTTAAGTCAGATAAGACTTTAATCTTGCAAGCTCTTACATCAGCAAGATGTGTTTAGCCTAGCTTAGCACTAACATTATAAACACAGAGTAATGAAATTAGTAACAAAGAAACTCATGTCTTGATCTAAATACATTGGGACTGGAGAAAGATCAATGAGGACCTTTACATAAACTACCGTTCGGTGATCTTAACTACATATATAAAAGGGAAACCAGACATTTAATATCATTTTTCTAGTCAAACTTAGGTAGTCACTTATTTACTTTGATAAGGTGACACAGAACCACTCAGATGATGCAAATTTTACTATGCAAATGTCAGGGTCTGTAAGTAAATGTTTGTTGTGTTAGTTTTTCAGTTAGATCCAGGAAAAAAGAAGTAAAAAGAAGCACATTTACAAGAATAACAGTGCTGAAAGCTGGCAACCTTACAAGTAACAGGTGAAGCAAAATTAGCAGAATGCAGTGATACAAGGAGAACTAAACTTTCCTGATTGTCCCGAATCACTTCATTTTGAGTTTCCAATAGCTGCTGATTAAAAACATTTGAAACTTGCACGTAGAGCTGGGCGATAGAACGATAATGATATGTATTGCGAAATAACTTTTTCTCGATAGAAAAATTAAACTATTGCGATAGGCCTCTTGTCCTCTTAAAAAAACAAAAACAAACAGCCAATCCAAATTAAGTAGTGCAGAGCCGAACCAATCACAGCCGCAGTGTCACGTCACGTGACTTGTTACGTACAGCACAAGTGCCATGCCGCACATGTGTATTTGTTTTGGGAAGCAGCCAGCCGCCGTGCCGCCCGGGTAATGGAGGAAATGAGTGTGCCGACTAGAGAAAAATCAACCGACCGTGACCGAAGGTTACCGAAGAGAAAACAGATGATGGGTCCAATGCCGGAGAGATTGTCGAACGGAAGAGCCATAGAAGTTCTGTAGTGTGAAGGTATTTCGGCTATTTCAAGTCTGACAAAAACAGAGTAGCGTTCACTGTAAATTGTGCCGAAAGCAAGTCTGGAAATACAATAAAACGGTGCATGCTCAATCTCTGACTGGAAGCGCTAATTCGTCATTCGGCTTTTGTCAGACTAAAGTAACTGTTAAAACTGTTTGAAAAGCTCAGCTATACAACAAGGAGAGATTGAGAATTTCCTTTTAGTTCTCAGTTTATTTGATATTGACAAAAGTTAGTCAATTTTGTCTGTTCTTCTGTAAAACAAACTAATATTTATTTCTAGAATTAATATTTTGTTTCTAAGTGGAATTGACAATTTAGTAGTCTGTTTCGTTTGTTCTATTTTGAAACTTAAACGCTTTAGTGGCTGCCTTTTGTGTAGTTTGCAATATTTGCCTTTATTTATCTGAAAAAGTCTCATGTTCCTTAAGTACATCTACCCTGTTGAACTTATTATGGGAAATAAATATTTAAATCAAAACAAGCTGATGATTATTTCACATTTTACTTGTGAGCAACGGCACATTTAAATCTTACAAATATAGTTATTTGGCTTATATCGTGATATGTATCGTTATCGCCTGAAATGAAAAAAAAAAAACATATCGTGATATGAAAAAATCTCATATCGCCCAGCTCTACTTGCACGTCAAATTCGGTCAGTCATGCATTGCGTTCTGATCACATATTGCAAAATAAAACACCATTATATCATCTCCTGCTGCAGCCTCAGTCTCCATGTTGTTACCTTTTCCCAACAGATCTCTGTTGTGTTTTATGTACTCCATGCTTGATGCATTATAGACCTCGTCTGTAATGCAGAATTGAACTGTAGCTGTGGTGTAAACCAAACTTTTCCTCTGAGCCTCACATCTAATGTTCGAGGTCATAAAACAAAAGTTCCTGCTGCAGTGTGTGTATGTATGTTTGTATAAGTGATACAGACAGAAAGGCAGAGTGGTTGCATATGTCACCGGGCCAAATATATTTTCTCTTCCTCCCCTGTGTAGGCTGGGGACACTCAGCACACACCAGCTTCATCTCCCGCCGTGAGTGTTTGTGTCAGGACTGGTGCAGATGTCCGCTGTGTATTTGAATCAGTCACAGCACACTGCCTCCCAATACAGCTGAAAATCCCCTCTCATGGCCCGCTGACGAAAACAGCCCATTTGGACAGAAAGATCACAGCACCAGGGACTGTAAAATAGCTGCTGTCTCTGGCTTTTTTTTCTGAGAATACCATTGGCCCATCATTTTTTTATTAGGTGACTCTAAAATGAAAGGCAAAGACAGGAACATCAATTCCCCAGAGTCTTGGCGTCTAATACCACTTATCACATTCTAAAATCTATAAATATAGAATATAATATTAATGAATCTGAGGATAAACGGCTTTAACCAAACTTTCACTTTTAACAGGCCTTTTAGACTTGAGGTGTAGCCCACCTCTCGCCCAATGGCAGCAGGAATCCCCCCCATGGATGGATGGAAACACACTTCTCTCCTACTTGTCTTTAACTAACTTTACATTTTTAAACACCTCAAAATACTAGCATTCTGTAAAGCCTGTTAATGGAAGTAATGATTATTATATATTTTATATTTTTATAGCAATATACTGTCAGGAAACAACAGAAGATGATCTTGCAGTTCCCAGTTTGACCACACGGCACTGGAGTTGCCACACTGTTCCAATGCCTATAATTGGTCATAGTGATACTGCAGTGTGTGTCACAGAAACACTACAGAGCTGTGAGCGGTTAGAGATTTAGTCAATAGTCAAACATCAATAATAAAAACAAAAAACATAACAAAAAATACCTTTCAAACCAGCGTGATTCAAATTCCAGCATAATACCCAGTACTGCAGTAAAAGTGCCTGAACGTTACGTTTCCTGCTGTGCTGTGAAACACCAATCACAGAGCATTTACTTTCAGAGTTTAAAGGTTAATAAATATATCAAAATGACCCGGATCTGTAACGTGTTGTACAGATTCATGGATTACGACGCGGTGAATGACAGTCATGATCGGATCTTTTTCATGCGGGAGTGTGGCTGCTTCCTTCAGCACGTCACAGCAGCAGCTCTGTTACTTTCAAAGACAGCAAACCGTGTGCTTCAGAGACGCCGTTCACAACTGCTCAGTGTCGCATGCATCAGTGTGATTCTAACGGTGCTCTGAATATGACTAAATAAACGAGAAATGAATCAATATATTTTTATCCAAGCCAGGGATAAAAATGAATCCAGCAGAGGCAGGATTGCATAGACCAGTGGAAACAAAATTTCACAGTGAAACCTGGCAAAACTGCACGCTGCTCACACGATTTATTTGCATTTCTACTTTCACATTTTTAATGCCTACAGCTAGCTAATATTTGTGCCTTAAATAACAGATTCCTCACTA
Organism: Simochromis diagramma; assembly: GCF_900408965.1. Lineage (NCBI taxonomy): Eukaryota > Metazoa > Chordata > Actinopteri > Cichliformes > Cichlidae > Simochromis > Simochromis diagramma. The sequence goes on from NW_024387049.1 coordinate 2,373,992, forward strand.
GCATGAACTATTTTTTGTACATGGTATAGATCTATTTGTATTAACTAGCAGTCGTTAGGGCCACTTGGCATAGAAAGCCTTCTATGCTAATAAAGGTGTCCAAATCCACAGTTCCACGTTGTTTTTGTAGTTGTGGGATTTGGTAAATATCTATTATTATGAAATAATTAATTAATTAGTGTTTTTTTTGTTTTGTTTTGTTTTGCGATGCTGAGACTGACCACAGGAGTAGCAATGGCATAACCAGCTCTTGACACAATAAAGGAACGTGCTTATTACTGATCACACCAGCTGGGCCTTGTGAATAACTTTCAGACTGGTTAAAGACGGCTGCTGAGTACAGGCACCTGCATACTACGCAATTTTGACAGTTTAATAAACTGCAACTCTCAAATTGCCACAATCTGGTTCCAGGCTGCCTTAACCTCCTAAGACCCGAACTCTTCCATGGCATCCATTTTTAATTTCTCTTTGATATTTGGGCTGATTGGGACCTGATGAATGTAAAAACAAAGAATCACCAGATTTTTTTTTTTGTTTCTAAGAAAAACGAGTGCCACATATGAGGATATTTGTGGCAGTATAATGTCCTCGTAAGTGGATGTCAGGCCCTAGTAGAACAAAATGTAGTATTTTTGTCTAAATAACCAAAAATGTGATATCCACATATGTGGACGCCAGGTCCTCGGAGGTTAAAGTCAAGTCAAATTTATTTATATAGCACATTTAAAACAACCACAGCTGACCAAGGTGCTGCACATTTAAGATAATCAAAAGAGATAAAAACATAGGAAAACATGATAAAAGTTAAGAAAAAGAATCATAAAATTAGAAGATTTGAAATAAATAAGTAAATAAAATAAGATAAATAAAAGTAGTACAAACTTATTCTGATTTAAAAGCCAAAGAATAAAAGTGGGTTTTCAGATCGGTTTTGAAAGTGTTGACGAGGTCCTGATGTGAAGGGCCAGTTTGTTCCACAGAGTAGGAGCCGTCCCAGCAAAGGCCTGATCTCCTTTGTGCATTAATCTGGACCTCGGGACAGCCACGAGCATTTGATCCAAAGACCTCAGAAATCTTGCAGGAGTGTACCAACTTAAAGTTCACACCCATCACATTTCCACCTTTAAAATCCTCTCACACTGTGAGAGAACCAAAGATATCTTTTACAACCACAATTTGTGTAAGCTGGACATTTTTTCTCATGTAGGACATGGAGTAACTGTACACAGTTATATTCTCCAAATCAAATAGACCTCAAAAGGTCCAATAGTCCTCATTCCTTTTTTTCTTCTTTTTTTGAAACACAAAGTACTTCTCATGAAATTTGTAACCGTCTATACTTCAGTTTGATGGGTTGTATTGACGACACGCACTAATGCAGGCCAGAAAAACACAACTTCTTAAGCTGCCACACGAGGCAAAAATGAGCCAACTTCAACAACTGCAAAGTTGAGCTCATGCATGATCATTTTTTTGTTTTAATTATTTTCATTTATGCTATTCAGTTCACAAACAAAAAGACTGAAAGATAAATAAAAAAATGTCCGTTGTTGTTTGTGGTTGGTGGCAGTCTTTGAGCTACGCCGGACTGATTGCCTCCTGATAAACAGAACGTTTGGATTTAATAGAGATAAAAGATAAGGATGAAGGGGGGTAAATGCGGTCTTTTTTCATCACGGTTCCTACTAAGGACCAATGCCAGTCCTCATAATTACTCTGCATACACATATACGCGTGCACACCAACACACAGCCCAACTCGGCCATTACATCCACCTGCCAGGCCAAGGCCAATTAAGCTGGCACTCTCTTTTGGCCTTAACTAAACTCTCGTGCACGTTGACAAAGACACGCATTCTCCCTCAAACACAGCACACGCTCTCTCTCGCTGCTCACACTCCCTCTGACAGGGACAGATGGTCATATGTGTAGCTGATAAGGAAAGGTAGGCGCAGTCTTTCCTTTGAAAGAGCTCAATGAAGATTGATAGAAGCACTTAACAAAACCCACACACATGCACGCGCACTTACATTAATAGTCAGGCTCTTGAGAACTCTTCAGCGTGTGTCTTTGCAGGAAGTCTGCAGAACATAGCAAACTTCAAACCGACTAGAACATTATTTGGTGTCATCATTACTGAACTTCTGCTTGAATGGTTTTAGGCTTCTGCAGGGGGAAGAGACTGAAAGAGTAAAAGAACTACTGCTGTAAGGTAGTATTAATCTCATTTTTAGCTCCATATTTTCATTCCTGCATTGCATGAGTGGATTTGCACAATTGGTTTTCTGGGATGTTTGATACCCTTGTCTTTTTTTCATCGTAAAAATCTAGTTAATATGCTGTGTTGCTGAAAAAGAACAAAAACTTTAAACAAGATAATCCAACAGTGCGCACACTCTTAACAAACTGAAGTCAAAAACAATTTATACGGATATGAAGTTCTCTGTTGGCAAGCGAGGCATAAATGCATCCATAATAACAGTCTCTCTTTCCATTTCAAATATAAATTTGAGTCATTTAAAGCAAATTTATGTTCCAACTTTATTTCCGCTCTTCCGAACTTTTTAGAAAAATTGGGGTATAACTCTTCAATCTTCAGTCGTGTTTTTCAGGAGTCCTGTTGGAACTGGTTTTTACGAGATGCCAGTGAGTCACAGCAAACAGAACACCTGGCACTCACATATGAAGAGCAGGTCACTCCGTCCTCACACTACCATCATAATGATTTGACATCTCTTGCTCTGGAGCCTGTGTGGAATGCTAAGTATTATCAGCAGCTTGGTGAACACAAAAGTGCAGATGCTCCTGTACTTATTTTGGACTCAGCCTAGTGCTGGTTTTGTAAGATTTCATCAAGCTGCCCAAATTGGATGAGGTGATGCAGATGGAAGAGACATACTGTAGCTGAACTGGTGCCTTTGCATGGTAATAAGAATTCAATCAACCAAAAAGGCTGCATCTCTAACTTCCTCTCAAACTTCCTAAAAGTTGATGGATTACAGACTGTGCTTTACTTGTGTATACCGGAACTTAATGTTCTTATTCTAAGTGATTCATATTGAACATGCATTTACAAAAAGGATTTATTTAATTTTGAAAGATGAAATTGTCTGAAATTCATGAATGGCATTAACTCCAGTCAGCCATCTGCCTCGAGGGGACCATCCTCCACCCCTTTGCACTAATCCCTGTTCACTGCTTGTATTTTTGCTCGTCTGTCCGCTCACTCAGCCCCACAGCATTTTGAAGACATTATAATCAAGTACTGTTAATTCCATTAAAATACAACTGTGGTGGAGTATATTAACTGAATAGGTCTTTACAATACAATACAGTGTTTAAAAGCAGAATGAGAGGCAGGTCCCTCTTCTGTCGAACCAGCTCTCAGTTTGGAGACAGACAAATCTTTATGTTCAAGATTCCTTTTTGCTGATAAAGGATATAATTAGGGCTGTATCAGGTGACCCTGAATCCTTCCTTACTACACCCAGGCTACCGTGATGCACAGAACATAAAGTATTCACACTCTTATAAATAAATTTGACTTGACTTTAACCTCCTAGGACCTGGCGTCCACATATGTGGACATCACATTTTGGGTTATTTAGACCAAAATACTCAATTTTGCTCTACAAGGGCCTGATATCCACTTACGAGGACATTATATTGCTACTGTTCTATCAAAATTTTAAATGAATATCCTCATATGTGGCTCTTATTGTTCTTAAAAACAAAAATCAGGTAAAAGAAAAATCTGGTAATTCTTTGTTTTTACATTCATCAAGTCCCAATCAGCCCAAATATCAAAGAGAAATTAAAAATGCTGCTGTGGAAGTTTGGGTCTTAGGAGGTTAATCATAAGCAGTTATTATTATTATTATTAAACTATCTCTCTGTCTTATAGTTTGGCTTTTGTCATGTTGCTCTCTTCTGTTTCCCCTCACCCCTAACCAGTGTCTTCAGATGGCCCCGCCCCTCCCTGAGCCTGGTTCTGCCGGAGGTTTCTTCCTGTTGAAAGGGAGTTTTTCCTTCCCACTGTCGCCAAGTACTTCCCAATAGGAGGTTGTGTGAATGTTGTCGTTTTCTTTGTATTATTGTAGGAATAATACACAGGGCCTGAAGCAACTCTTGTTACTTCAAGTCAATGAAATTGAATTGAATTTTGGGTGAAATGTGGCTCAAATATATTGTTGAAAACAAGATCTATAGCAACAACAAATTTCAAACATTAAGTACTGAAGCAACCAAACACATTTAACAAACATGGATTATCCTCAGCTTTACAAAAATAAGTTCATGTGACTAATACACATGCTGAGGAATCAATAACCAATTTTCCTTTAGGTTGAAATGCTATAAATCTGCATAATTACATAATGCTATTATTGCCAAAACAATGCTAGCAATTGGGAGCAGCTAATTACTATAAGCATAAACTCGCCACTTGCAGTATGAAGAAGATTGCCTTAGCTGATGATCCTAACAAGTTTAGCTTTAATGGTCTAATACCTGCCTGTTCATTGCCAGTCCTCACTGATGAATGTCCATCTCATCTGACTGCCCTGCTGTGATATGTTGCCACAGTTGGACGGTGTACATTGTGCTGTGTGAGATGAATAGACAAACACACTGTATGCAGCCTAAGTGTTCTTGCCTGCATCTAGAGACAAAGCTGATGAGAGCTGTGAGCATAACTGCATACCATAATAGCAAAGTGTCATGCTATAAAACCAAAGCAGTGAGCGAAGGGGTGCTAAAATGCACCTTCTGTTAGAAGATTTCTTGTGATAACACTCTTTTGATTGAACAAAAGTTTCAAGTTGAAATACAGGCTGAGAGTTTTTCATCTGGTGAGAAAACAGTGTGATCCCAAGGTTAATTAAACTGAGCTGAATGTTGGCATACTGGAAATGAGTGGATTTTGAAATGAGTTTCATTGTGTTTACTTCTAAAACCGTACAACTGGATTTCATGTCCTGTTTTGTTTTTCATATACCTGCAAATTATAGTTCAGAATGCTCCAGCTCAATGAATATTTTGTTTCTTTAAATTGCTTCTAAATTACCAGGATTGTTACAAAAGTGTGCAGCACGGTGGCACAGTGGTTAGCACTGTTGCCGCACAGCAAGGTCCTGAGTTCAATTCCACCATCAGGCCAGGGTCTTTCTGTGTGGAGTTTGCATGTTTGCGTGGGTTCTCTCCGGGTACTCCGGCTTCCTCCCACTGTCCAAAGACATGCACTTAGTGGGGGATAGGTTAATTGGTTAATCCAAATTGCCCATAGGTGTGAATGTGCGAGTGAGTGTGAATGGTTGTCTGTCTCTGTGTGTTGGCCCTGCGACAGACTGGCGACCTGTCCAGGGTGTACCCCGCCTCTCGCCCTATGACAGCTGGGATAGGCTCCAGCGCCCCCCTGAAAAGGATAAGCGGACGCGAATGGATGGATGGATGTTACAAAAGCCTCTTTACAAAGTTATAAAACCTGCAGGTGCCCTGTACAAAGTAAAGGGATGGGCAATGAATGAGCGAGTGAAGTCGAAGAGAATAACCTGAACCCAAGGTTGAAAGTGAAATTCAAATACAAAGTGCTTCCAGTAGGAGGTTGATGAACCACGTGAGTGTTGGAGAGAGGTTCAAAGAGAGAGCGAGCCACAGGTGGAGAAGTTAGCAACAACTATTTCACAAAATGATACAGTGCGCACAGTCGCAGGACCCGTCTCATTTTCTGTGAAAAGGATCAGCACAAAGATGAAATGTGTGCTCTCACACAGATGTGTGCACATCTCTCTGTGTGTTTGTATGTGTGTGATCCAGGCTGCAGCTTTGAAACCAAAAATGGAGACAGATAAAAGACCAGGAGGACAAAATGACCCAAGAGAAATAAAGACGGTCGTATGTCTTAGAAAGCTCTAGAAGGTGAGGGAGACAGTTAGAGGAAAAGAGACACAGAGCTGCAGGAACAGCCATAATATCAACTGGATATCTAATTTGCTGTTAAGATAAAGACTGATGCCACCTTGCTTCCGGTGCCGTTCCCCTGTTGCTACAAAAGCCAGTGGCTAAATCAAATGAACATCTCTTCTGACTTAGTGTTCCCACAAGCACAAATCAAGGCGCTGAATTGCAAACAGGACCAGAGCAACAGAGCAAATCAATGCTGCCGGTCCTAGTGTGTGTGTGTGTGTGTGTGTGTGTGTGTGTGTGTGTGTGTGTGTGTGTGTGTGTGTGTGTGTGTGTGTGTGTGTGTGTGTGTGTGCATATCGTTTGTTTCTAAGGAGGCTGCAGATTTCAAATTAACAGGCACAGAGTGTGAGGCAGGGTTAGATTAAAAACTGGTTAAGGTCATTGTACCTTTCTTAATAATCATTCCATCGTCATGCACACAGAAACCCAACCAAGATTACTAAAACATGTTAAATAATGCTAAATCATGCTAAGGTCACATCTGACATGAAGCCACAGTTTTCCCAAGATGATTCAATAACAATAATGGTAAACACAACAAGCTATTTATGTAAAATCAGGGCTGGTACTTTTGTTTACATTTCAATTCATTTTTTCTTTTTTCGTATAGTATCAACTCACAACACTGACCTCAAGCTGCTTTTTACTCTGAGGTAAAATTCTAGCACTATTTGAGAGAAACCCAACAACGACCTCCTATGAGTAAGCCCTTGGCAAATGTAGGAAAGAAAAACTCAGTTTTAACAGGAAGAAACCTCCAGCAGAACCAGGCTCAGGGAGGGGCGGGGCCATCTGTGACCAGTTTCTCTTTTGAAAGTCCAGCAGCTGGTCTCCTCAGCTCCCAGATGGTTTTTTTTTTTTTTTTTTTTTTTTTTTTTTTTTTTTTTTTTTTAGGGGCTGGTGTTAAATGAAGAGGTGATGCTATAAAGTGGTAAACACAAATAAAAAAAAGAAAGAAAAAAAAAAAAAGACTATTTTAAGAACTGCTTTGAGGCTGCATTAGGACACCATCTAAAACCATATAAAGCATTATTTTGAATATTTTCTTCCTATATCAGTCAAAGATACGAAATGCCTTTGTTGTTTTCTATGGTTATTCTTGCAGATGGGTTTTTCTTGTTGCTTTACTCCTGCCTGCCTCACTGTAGCACCTGTTGGATTATCCATCAGAGCCAGGCAGCACCTCCCTCCTTCTTTGTATCTATGAACTAAACAGGTGTCACTTTCTTTTTTTTCTTTTTTTTACCTTTTCCTCCATCCTTTGGCATCCTGATGCACTCCCCTTACACACATATGAAGAAGTGAATATAAGGCAGCTCTTGATCTGCCTTCTGCAAACATCCTTATCAAATGAATACATCATCATATCTCTGTGAACTGTGCCACTCGCAGAAGTGTTTGATACCAAGGGACTTCTTTTCACTTTATTTCCCTTCTCTCTGTATCTCTCACAGATACACACAAGTGCACTATTCACAATCATTCTCTGAAGACATTTCTAAAGACTTTAGTTCTTTCAAAGAGCTCCTCTTTGAATTTCTGATGTCTGGGGAAAAGCTCTGGAAGTTTGGAAATTTCAGCCAAGAAACTTCAAACCCACAGCGAAGCACTGACACATGCACACCCCCAAACTGTGACATAGTCCCCCCCCCCCCACACACAATTATTCCCTCTAAGACAAGATTGTCACAACCCGGCTCATAGGAAGTGACATGCAAGTGGGAGACCACACAGGTTTTTAAAGGCTGTAAGACATATTTAATGAAAATAAGGTAAAGCAACTTAAACACAATTTAAAGACCATAACAGCCATAACTGAAACTTCCGAATGAACAAGATGGGTGCCAGACAGAGAGAGCCAGAGCAAGAGCCAGAATCACTGGTTCAGTCAAGGTGTCTTTATATACACCCGGACTGGCCTTCTCAGGTGTGCTGCATCTGTAATTGGGTCAGCTCCACCTACCTGCAAGAAACAGGTAACAGAAAAAGCAAAACACAAGGCCAGCCCACTGGCCGTCACAAGATGTAATCTCAGTTCACAAAGAAAACTTCTGTCCAATATTTTGCTTGTGATTTAATGGGGACATGAAACACTACATATATAAAGGCTAATTTACACCACCGAGCTCTGCTCTCAAAAACTGGATTTAACAAATAAGTGTCTAAAATTTTGAAAACATGTTTAGCGCCATCGTCTATCAGTATGAAAAAGGACGTCATAATGTTGGTTGTGGCTAAAAGACTTGCATTGTTTTTGTTTGCTAACTAGTGAATTGATAACTCAGAGGAAAATAACAACAATAAAACTAAAAATCAGTTCAAGGGGACCACATTTGTGCTGCTCATGGCAACAACAATGAGTTTTATGTTACGAAACCGAGGGTATGCTGTCCACTTTTACTGTCTGTGTCTTTAGCAGTAAGTGCCTGTTTGCTGTTTGACTAGCTAACCTCTGAATTCAAATCTGTTTTAAAAAACACACTCGTTCCCACATGTGGCACAATCAAAGAGCATCAGTTCAATATCAGTTTGTGAGATATTTTAAAAAATGTTCTAAAGAAAGTGACAAGACCACAGTTTTCTTTGTAAATTTCTTCATAATAATAAAAATATTTAAATAAGTCCAACAGTAGCTTTAAAAATCTGTTGAGATGTACTTTCCAGGAACAGCAAAATGAAACAAATATTTCATTAAATGTATTAAGATCAATAATCTGTAGGAACAATGACAACATTTATTTAGGTAAATATATTTATTTAGTATATGGATGACTCCACTGATTTCTTCATGAAAACTATGCATCCAAATCACAACAACATTTGCCTCAAGGTGCTTAAATTTATAATGTAGAAAACGTCCAATAACACAGAGAAACCCCAGCAATAAAAAAAAAAAACAAAACCCTTTGAGCGAACACTTGGTGACAGTGAGAAGGAAAAACTACATTTTAACAGGAAGAAACCTGCCTTTTAGTCTAAAAGAAATATACACTTAAAACCAGCATTTAAAACAACTCCTTCCTAAAGGAGGGAAAACCATGGATGGCAGTTTTTGCTTGTATGTATCCATCCACAGTGTTTTGGTGACATTGTCCAGTTTTGATGTCTTTACCTTCACTTTTCAATACTTCTAGTTTGTAGCCATCATTGGTTGTTGGGGTTCAACAAGAGAAGCTTCAAAGTTTCTGCTGCTATCCCTTCGCCTGCTCCACGGGGGTTTCTCCACCATTACTGTCCTCCTATTCATCCTTTTTCGTTTTGTTTTTTTGTACCTATCCACTGGGTTGTTGGTGGGACATCGCTGCCACTTTCTTATAGAATTCCATCTCAGCATAGGTCGCGATGGTAGTCACTTTACAGTTTAATTGATTTCTACCTACCTGTCTGTGAATAGTCTCCTCCCCCTCGCCTCTCTCGTTCTGCCTGTCTGGTTTGTTCCTACTCTTGGATCTTTCCCTTTCTCTTTGTGCTCCTTCCTGACAACTTCCTCCCATTTCACTTTTTTCTCCCACCTTGGTTGTTCATTAAATATTTATATTCATAACCCCAGTCGCACCCAGTCAAGGCTTGGCTTTATATGGAGTTGCTTTATATCTAAGATTAGCTTTCCAGATTGTCTCAAGGCAAATTCAAGAATGAAAGTGCTGTAGTGATTCTGTGCAAAATAAAGCTGTGCCTCTTTAAAGTCAATATTGTCGCACATTAAGTCAGCAGGGACAGAACTGAAATATATATATGTAGCCTGGAAGGGCCACAGAACGGCAAAGTGTTACTGAACAAACCAACACAGACTGTTTGTGAGAAGAGAAAACTGACAGTTACCAAGTTTCCACAGATGGACAATAAGCTGGACACACACACACACAAAATTGCAGAACAGCTTTGTGTGTGTGTGTGTGTGTGTGTGTGTGTGTGTGTGTGTGTGTCTGTGTGTGTGTGTGTGTGTGTGTGTGTGTGTTCTCTCGTTCTGGCTTCTTTCCAGTGACAGCCACTCTCATTAGGTCCTGAGGGGCTCACATGCATGTACTCACTGACACACACACACACACACACACACCCACGCGCGTGCATGCTCTTTCTCTGTTTTTAAAGCAGCAGGACAATGGAATCGCAGCTTCCAGTTCCATCAAACACATGGTCTACAGAGTAAGCCAAGGGGGATTGAAGCCTTGTTTGCGAAGCCTTAGTTTATCCATTGTTAGTCAGCCAGGTATTCTTTCATTCTTCTCTGCCCATCCCTCAGACACCACACGTGCTTTCCTAAACAGGGCATTTTAGTTTCAGCCCATCTGGGTGATTACTTTGAAACAAAGCACTATTGTGTTAGCAAGTCTCAGAATACAAAACTAATGTTAGTATTATAAACAAACGTTTCATCTTGCATCCATCATATTTTCATTTCACAAGCCAAGACCAAGCTAAATGGACATTTACAGCGTAGCTGAAAAGCATTAAAAATGCAAATTATGATGCATCTTCAACAAACTTGCAATGTCAGTAATCCCACCAGACTAATCTGACACTAGTTTGGAGTCTTCCCGCCCCTAATCCTTAGAAAAACTCTTTTACACTGAAGACAAGGACTTAAGGCTGAAGCCCTCGGGGGTGTTTGAGCTTTAAATACTTGTTCAGCTGGTTGACTTGAGCCAAAACTTGCTTTTGCAGAATGCTCAGTTTGTTCAGTAAGTTCTGTAAAGTAGGTCTTAAGACAGCTAAACAGTGCAGTGGTGTAAACATAGAAACAGACGAAAATGAAACCACAGTGCGCACAACAGAAGGCACCACAGGGGGATATAGGGGCTAAGAAAGTTACGTACGATGTGATTTAAGTACAGTGGACAGAACGTTACATACACTCGTCATGGATGTTATGATAATTTAGGGCTTTTAATGTTTTCTTTGAACTTTTGTTTTCAATAAAAGCAAGAATTTGGTGCTCAAGCGACCCGAGGCTTATGTGACCACTCTGCTATTTTATAATTTTAAGTTGTGGGCTTCCAGTCACGGCCTAACTTTTAAGTGTAGTCTACAAATTCTCAGTTGGGTTAGGGTCAGGGCTTTAGAAAGGCCACTCCAGAAGCTTAACATTAATCTGCTCTATCCTTTACAACAAGCCATTAACTGTTTTAACCATCTAGGTGTTGATGTAGTATGATGAAGCAGTCCTTTGTCTTCATCGTTCCATCCAGTTTGTGCAATGCACCAATACCACTGCAGCAAAACAGCCGCAGAGTATGTTGCTACCACCACCAAATGTTCTTAGGTTTGAAAGCCTTGTCTTTACTCCTCCAACCAAAGCTCTTGTTACTGTGGTTAACATTTCTACATAGGAGATTTAGTTTGTCCATCCGGGCAGCTACAAAATTCATTCACTGTGGTACAGCGACGCTGCTGTATCCTGCATTTTCCATTTCATGTCAGGCTTCTTCTTAGTTTATATCGTTCACTTAGTGTTTCCCATCTTATCCTCTCTTGTCAGTCCCCTGGTTTAGTTATTTCATGTGTTAAACCATTTAGGTGTGGTTTTCACTTCCTGTTTGATTTTGGTAGCTACTTGTCTTTAACATTTTGTTTCTTAATCGTCTGCACCTGCATTTTGTTTTTCCCACGTGTCCTGATTGCTGTCTTCCACTCACTTCTTTGTGCCAGCATCTGTTAACCTTTTCTGCACGTCTCCAGTTAGTTTGGATTTTGTTTATCGTCTCAGTTGGCTTCATACATTTTATCACCTGAAGTAAAGGCTTGTTTTTGGTTTGGTTTGCCTGTTACTATGTGTCTTTGTGAGTCATGACAAATTGTTTATTTAGGACAGTGCATGTTAATGAACATAAATGTAAAAAAAAAAAAATTACATGAATGTAAACATACCAGATTATAGCCAAGGGCTAATTTCCATCTGTTGTCCTTAAGCATAAAAAATAGACATAATAATTCATAAAAATTGAACTGATGATGTTATGAAGAGTTATTTAGAAATTACTCCAAGAGACCTTCCTGACTCCTTCTTAGATCCTAACCAAGACTTTCTCATTGATCTGCACATTTGTCAGTCCACTGAGTGCTAGCAAACAAAATATTTTTATGTTGGCAAAGAGAAACTACCAGTCAGTCAAGCATGAACACTAAAGAGGACTTAATATTCCTTAGCCATGACAATTTAAAAGCCATTGTAGAGCCTCCAACACCATTTATTAGAATATTTAAGTGAGTGAATAGATCTATTTGAGCCTGTTTATATAACTGTGGCCCTGTGTGAATGAGAGAAAATTCAAATAAATTCAAACGTATGCCTCTTTAGTAATAAAGTTGTATGCTGGAAAGAGAACAATTCAAAGAAATCATTAAAAGCTCAAAGTTACCATAACATTCATGTTCATGATGAATGTAGTTAAACTTCTGATCACAATGTACAGTTCTGACACGACACTGATTCGGAGTGATAGACCCTCGCAGAGCTGAGCGATCTACAGAATAACCAAAAGAGTCAGTAAACCCTAAAAAGTCTTTTCATTCAGTCACTTTGGGGTCATTCTGTGAAAAATAAATCACAGATGTAACTACATTTCAAGGGACATTCAACTTAAATCAGTCAAATAAAGGAAAACAGAGAGTAGACAGATTATTATTTATCACAACAATGTTAGCATAAGCAACATTTTACCTTCATACTATGAATACTGTTTGAGGCAAAGGCTCTTGAAAAAATGTTTGAGATCCTTGAGAATTCTGAAAGGAAAAGGTCTGATGTACTTGAAAAATTAGCAAAAACTACTAAAAAGGTGTCAGTTATAAGATATTTAAAAGTTTTAATCCAAAAAACACAAATTACTCTTTAAATGTGACCATTTAAACATATTTTTATCATCTCCATATGTCTCTTTTTTCTGCCTCACCACTCCTTCCTCCCCCCACATTTCTACATTTCATTTTATATCAGCTAATGTTAGACTGGAATGTCCTAAAAATCACACTTTCCCTCTGCTTAGCAGCTTGATTACATTCTCGTGACATATGAGAGTTTATTAGCACATTGCCTCAGCCTGACAAAGTTACTTCAGAGAAAGTTCCAGTAACAAACACTAATAGCGGCTAACACCAAAAAAAACAGCAGCACTTACCAGCAGAAAAGTTCAGGATAACCTGAACAACGTAATCACTGCCATCAGCTAGAAATTAGCTTCACTGAGTCATCCATCCATGTCTGCCTCCTTTCACAAAGTTTCACAGGCTTCTCAAACAGACATGGATGCTTCACCCACCGTTTCAACAGCAGATGCAAACAGTGAACTGACCACCGATACTTATTATGAATAAACAGCAGCCAGAACATTTAAGGGAAAATATTTCCTTAACATATCCATTTACAATAATCATTTTTTTCCTGATTTGTTGTTAAGTGCTGATGTTACTGAAATATGTTTTGCACTAAAATGCTCATGTACTCAAACAATAGTAGAAACTCAACTGTCTGAGAACAACATCCAGGCTCTGCCCTTGTCGGGTAGAGAGGGTCCTATTCTCATGTGATACAGCTAGTTAAAACTAATTATTGCAAATGAAAGGTATCCTTGTTACCTAAATTTGATCACAGGCTCATCTTGCAGTGATGATACCCTTTAAAAAAAATCTAATATAGGCTTAACACGGAAATGCGCAAAGATTTAAAACACCTACACAAAATTATGTCTATTAAAAGAGTCAGTGTTAGCTTACTTAGCCTGGGCCAGTGTTGTACTTACGCATAATAATGATAATTCTATAATTATAATTATAGAACTAGATCTACTTCTACTGAATCGAGAAAAGGTTCCTGAGAAGAGATTTAATTTTCAGTATATAAGAAATTTGGGGCGTTTCTGAAGGTACTGTACCATGTTAGAGCATCTTAACATAGAGTCCTTGAATACTAGGCAGTTGTAGAGGATGAGTTACTCTACTTTAAATGACTCCCACCCTTTATTGGAGGATTTCAGCTTCTTCCTTTGGGACAGAGGTTTGCAGCCCCTAAATGCAGGCGAAGCTTGAAGAAACAGCTTTGTCCAAACTGCTATTTTGTTGTCGTTGTAGCAAATGACACGTTTTTTTCTGTATTTTTTAAAAACTGTATTTATTTATTTACTGTATTTATTTCTCTATTTATGACAGTGCTTTTATCTCCTTTTTGGTGTTTTATATGAATTTATCAGTATAGTGCTGTCTAGTTTTAGAAGCTGTGATTAGGACGTCTATTTAAATTTGTTGATTAAAGATCATAATTAGAGATCATAAACTGCCTTTGATTTAGACATGTCTGATATTTTTGTAAAAACACAAAATAGTGTATATATATGAATATTTTCAAACAATGCACAATGAGTTCTGATAGGTTTTGTATTGTTGATTGTCATTTATGCTTAGAAATATTTACTCATATATGCTTAGAAGTGTATAATTATTTGTAGATTGAAAGAATGTCTCATCCTAAGAGGTCTGTAACAACTCTGTGTAGCATGAAGAGAGGGTGAGTTCACTCCCCTACAGAGGAGAGATCGTATCTTCCTTTGCTGATTTATGGTATAGCAAACACACGTATATCTGTTTAAGTATAAGAGCCTTTTGTTTAGATAAATCTGCTAGACTTCTAGGCGCCAGCCTTGGGGAGGCTTCACAGGGTCACATCTTGACCTCACACACACACACACACACACACACACACACACACACACACACACAGGCAAGGTACTCTTTGTGTGTATGTAGACGTCATATGTTAATGAACCTATGCATATTCATGTAACCTCAATAAAAGGGCAGTGGTACGGGAGAACGGACCAGAGCAACCGGGTCAGGCGAGGGAACGGCGCCTCTTCGGTTTTCTCCCGTGCACGAGTAACATGAAGAACTTGCCTACTTCGTGTCTTGCTTTGCGGTGTAATTATATTGTCTTCAACGTTCCAGCAAATAGGTTTATGCTACAAACCTATCAAGTTCCATATGACATCATCATAACAGTGATTTACTGAGCAGCTGAGTTAGAACTTGTCACTCACACACTGAGAAGCACTCACAAACTTTCTGTTTCTAAACAATTTGTTCACTTTTTATCTCAGTCATGCCTGAAAAGACATCAGATAACTTTTTCCATCGCTTTCGAGATTTGATTCCGAGAAAACGCACAGGTGGAGATGTAAGTAACTAAACATACTCATTCTTGACTTCTCTGCTGTTCAAATGTAAACGTTTCTGAGAGATGTGTTATATTTTGCTGCTTTGCACAGTGTAATTTTTGTGTAAGTCACTGTAGACAGAGCAACTGTCAGCGCTTCACCACAGAGTCCAGGATCCTGGACTTTCACAAAGCTCAGAGCAGTAAGACAAATGTGTTCTTTCAACAGGCAGACACATTGCATATTGCACAGAGACCCAGAGATTATGCTGTGCGACTCCCACCTTTACCTAAGCAATGCGCAGGCTCTCCACAGAGAGTCCAGAGAAGCTGGAAAATAAGTCCCTGGTTGGATGACCCCTTTTGGAATCAGGAGGACCCTAAAAGAAGTCTGTGTAGCCTCAGCTCTGCAGACACACACACACCAAGTGATCTGAGGGCCATTCCTCTCATTGATCGTCCTGTTGAGATGACACCGCTCACTCCAGTTCCTCCACCTCCTCGAGCAGCTTGTCCATCGCAATTGCCTGTTTTCTCTGCTAAACATTCAGGAGCAGGTCGGTTCAAAGGTGATGCTTTTCCTTAGTGGTTACACCTGCTGTTAATCAGTTAGTTTAGATTTTAAAATTTGACACTGTAGATTATCTATTTTAATGCTAAATTACACACATTCTTGCTGTCCATTCATTTTATATGCTTTTTTGAAGAAAAAAAAAAATCAGGAAGAAAAATGTTTATTGTTGTTGTTTTTTTTAGTAAGATGTCAATTTGTAGTTATTTTTTGTCTAAACAGACACGAAGGTCATTCGTGGAATAAGAGTCTTGACAGTAAAAGACAAATTTGGGCCTATTTTGGAAAAACTGCAGCATTTCCAGGATGGGATTGTAACCTCACCTGGACACACAGTACCAACCAAAACATTTACTGCAGTAAAGCCTTTGACTCAGAAACCTCCAACAGTTCCCATACCGCAAAAACGAGGACCTCGGCTTGGGACGCTGCTGCGCTGTGCAAAAGTCATCCCTATAGACGGTAAGTGGTTTTCCTCAGTAACTGTAGAAGATGCTGAATAATCAAACTTTAAATTAAGAGATTTTTTAAAAAGATTTTAATGAACAATTAATCACTGCATCATGTACAATGCTTCGAATTAGAAGAAATTACAGTTTCTTTTTACTAACCTCGTTGATTATCAGACAAGAAAGCAGACAGTCAGTGCAGTCAGAATAATCCAAGAGAGGGCAGGGTCAAACTCCCGCCTCTAGCTACACCTGTAGAGAGCCTGTCCCACAGCTTTAGTCTGCTGTCTTCAGACGACTGGTAAGAAACGTAGTAAGGAGACATTAAATACTGCACAGAAACAGTGCTGCATAATGTGCCTGTGTTATTTGTGGTGTTCCTGAAGTCGTGTTCAATGTTGTGTTGTGTAAATACAGGATTAAGAAAAGACAGGGGTTACAAACTATTCAGTCTCTGGCAAAGCACCACTCGGACATCCTGAAAACTAAACTGCATGAAGTGTGTCTGGTCCTCATTGAGGAGGTATTGCACACTTTATGTTTCTTATATGTGTTTCATGCAGCTAGTTTCCCTTCAAGTGCATACTACAGCCTCAACTGATGATTTTCACTCACATTTTAGGTGAAAAACCAACGCTCAATAATAGCCTGTGAGGCCATACATACCATCGATGAGCTCTACATTCAGCTCCAGAAAACAATGGACCCAGAAGTTGAAACAACAGGCCGAGCTCTATTGCTGAAGCTTGCACAGACCAACAACAACTTTCTTCATCAGGAGGTCAATCTGGCGCTTGATGCCATGGTGGAAAATTGCAGCCATGGGCGGATTCTGAGCGCTCTGTTTAACACAGGACTGACGTAAGAGGAGAGAAGAAGCTGTAGTGATTTTATTAGAAGACATGAAAGAGAGATCATGTTCACTGAGTTGTGTGTCTAATATTGTCCTTGCTCAGCCATCGCTGTGTCGCAGTGAGGAATAGCGCGGCTCAACACCTGCACCAGCTGGCTGACAAACTTGGAGCAGCCGTCATCCTGAAAGCAGGAAGCTTCACTGAAAGGTTTCTAATTGCTGCCTCTAGAATGGCAGGGGATGCTGCACCTGAAGCCAGGTGGGTACTTTTAAATGGGTTTGAAGTGCATCAATGTTTTATTTTCTGTGAGTTTACACAATTAATGAAAATTAATGACAACTGTAATCTTCCACAGGTACCATGGGCGAACAATCATCAAGAAACTGACCCTTCACAAGGACTTTATGAATTTGTGGATGAAGATTGTCCCTGAAAAAGACAGGCGTCCTGTGGAGAAGAGCCTGAAAAAGGCTAATAATTACAGGCAGCAGGTCAGCATCCAGACTAGGCTCTCCTCTCCAGCAGGGCCTGGGATCCCCAGATGTGACAATGCAAGTCCTGACGAGTACAGAGGAGAAGAGCGGCTGCTACTGTAGCAGCAGCACTCTGAGGCTAAGCTGGGAAAGTGGTTGGAGGTTCAACCATCATGACCACAGACAGTCCCAGTCGCTCTGCAGGAGTAAACTTCTCCATCTTCAGGACTACAAACTATTTCTCTGAAGGACAATATTATTTAGATTTACATTAATTATTATTACATCATTCTTATTATTACATTATTTGTATTATTTCATTATTATTATCACATTTTTAAGATCCTGAATGGACAATGAATGAATAAATCCCTTTTTTTTTCATCTGAATTAAAATGGCACTTTGGTTGGCACATATACAGTTTCTGTTTTTCTGTCAACAAATATTAATACATTCTTAGTTCTCTTGTTTTCATTTTTAACCCATGATTTTGCATTTTTATCAGGATTCAAAGTCATTTTTATAACATAAAGAAATATTAAATAAATACTAGAAAGCGAAAATTTCAGAAGAAATTTTAAGTGTGCCTATGCTGCTGCTAATCAGTGTAGTTTGCCATTCATACGGCTACAGAGAGCAAAACTCAGCAGAGCAGCCATTCTCCACCATGAACTATGGTAAAAACAAACACCGCTCACGCCTCATAGATGACAGCTTACAGTTTTGTGTAAAGATGAGGTGACTTCGTACAGCCCCGATTTGCAGACGCTGTGCACAGAGGTTCATGAGCAGAAGTCCCATTGTACCACGGCAGACCCGACAATGTTTGCACGAACACGCTTTGAAGCATTACGTTATGGACCACTTTTCACACATGGTTGGTGTACCCACACAGCCGGCTGTAGCTTTTTAACTCACAGCCCAACACACACCAAAAAAAACCAGCCGAGAGAGCACAGACTTTACGCCCGTGGGTCCACCTCCCCTGCAGCGGCACTGCAGACCACGCCCTGCCACACACATCAAACACGTAAAATAAAAATTTATGCACTTTTGCATTCACTTTTTGTTTTTTGTTATTTTTACACAGTGTTCTGAATGATTAACAATGGTCTACAGCCAATCTTGTGTATTATTATACAAACTTTGGTTGTAAGATTCAGATAACTATTTAATAAAAGGTAAATATTTTATATGAGAGCAAGAAAGAAAAGTATATCTTTGTGTCCCCCTTTCCCTGTTAATGCCCTACCTGGCCCCCTGGCAAAAGCTTTGCTAGATCCGCCCCTGCACAGTTACCAGCTGTCAGCTACACAAAAAAAGGAGCTTGGTGTTATTTGTCTCTAAGAAACAGTTGATAACTTTCCTTCAACTCATTCATGTCACCTAAAAGGTAAACCTGTTTCTCCATCACCAGTTCAGCTCTGATGATTCAGTAAGGACATCTCCTGGTTTCGACCAGCCCTTTGTTTAAAGCTGTGGCTCCAGCAAACATCAGCTGATACTAGAAATTAAAATCAAATGAATTCTAACAACAGCTGATCAAGCTTAAACGTGCTGCTGTTGTTTAGCGCAATAAACAAACGAGAGAAAAGCCGATCATTGATCAGTTTCATG
Organism: Simochromis diagramma; assembly: GCF_900408965.1. Lineage (NCBI taxonomy): Eukaryota > Metazoa > Chordata > Actinopteri > Cichliformes > Cichlidae > Simochromis > Simochromis diagramma. The sequence goes on from NW_024387049.1 coordinate 2,393,068, forward strand.
ATTGAAGTTTCAACAGGCGAGAGAATGACAGGGGAGGCTGTCATAAAGTTCAACATCAGTAACTTAGCGTGCACACAGCTGTCGTGCTAGCTAGCACGCAGAACGAGTTATTGTAACTGTCAGCACAACAAAAATAAACTACACCTAAACTCGGTTTATATCTGACCCAAATAGAGTGCAGTTCATAACTTCTTACCTGAAATTCAGTTCACCTCACGCTCCGACCGGCAGCCGCCTGCTTCTCCTGCCTTCGGTTTCCCTTGAGCTCCGCGTTAGCCACCACTGGTTGATCGGCGGCCGCCTCGCCGCCTCTTATCTCTCTTTCCCCGCATACGAGGGGAAAGAGACATACACCGGTGGCTAGCTGCCCTATGTTGTAGCTCCGCGTTAGCCACCACCAAACAACTCAGTTATTTTTCCCACATCGACCAGCATCATCGGCCCATATAAACGAAATATAAGTCCACTGAAAAACAGACTGTTTGCGATCGATGGGGGGGGGGGTGAAAGGAGTTAGAGCCGCCTCACTGTAAGCGAAGCCCGGGTGCTTTTTAGCGAAGGGTCGCTAGCTGTGCTAGCTAGCTAGCCGGCTAGCAGCAACACGTAAGAGAACTTGCTAATATGGGATGTCTTGATAAAACGAGCAGCTATTTGAAGTTTACACACCTACATTCTCGCCTGAAAATATCTTAAAAGTTTATTTTGTGACCTAGAAACACTAATGAAAGACATATATAAAACGAAGAGGTAGCCGCCATTGTTTTACTCGGCAGAGGTGTGCTATGAATTGTGGGATATGGAGTTTTCCACCAAGCATACACCCTTGCGGTTACCGTAACTATTGAATGGTTCGCGCAACCTTAAAAATTCCAATGGTTCCTGAAAGCAGCGACGCTGTGCACGCCGTTGATATTGTCGTCATTATGGTAATCCAAATACGGGTAGACAGGCCGTACTTACGGTGGCCCCTAGAGACAAAGCATGTATAAACTCCAAAACACTTACAAATTCCAAATAGCACGCACAAACTCCTCAACACGTACAAAATCCAAAACACGTACAAAATCCAAGACACGTGCAAACACCGAGACAGGTACAAAATCCAAAACAGGTACAAAATCCAAAACACACGCAAAATCCAAAACACGTGCAAACACCAAGACAGGTACAAAATCCAAAACATCTACAAAATCCAAAACACATGCAAAATCCAAAACACCTTGCAAAATCCAAAACACATGCAAAATCCAAAACACGTACAAACTCCAAAACACATACAAAATCCAAAACACGTACAAAATCCAAAACACGTACAAAATCCAAAACACGTGCAAAATCCAAAACACGTGCAAACTCCAAAACACGTGCAAAATCCAAAACACGTGCAAACTCCAAAACACGTGCAAAATCCAAAACACGTACAAAATCCAAAACACATGCAAAATCCAAAACACGTACAAAATCCAAAACACATGCAAAATACAAAACATGTACAAAATCCAAAACACATGCAAACTCCAAAACACGTACAAAATCCAAAACACGTGCAAACTCCAAAACACGTACAAAATCCAAAACACATGCAAACTCCAAATCACAACGGAAGTGCTCCAGGACGCTAGGGGCAGTGTTGAGCTCGATTTGCAAAATAAACGGCAAGTTTGTTGCAAACACATGGGCTCTAGTCTCTGTCGCGCTTCCCAGGTTGCCTAGCAACCATGATACTAACAGCTGGAAACGTGTCATACAACTTTTTTTGACAGAAATGAAGGAGAACATATTTTTTTCATTTGTTTGTTTGTTTCTACAAGAGCTTTGTGTGATTTGATAAGTATCTGAGGCTGAGACCACAGGACAGTAAAACATGATTTTTGGGCTTCATTTCTGTACTGAATAGTCATTTAAGATTAGCTAGTAAATAACAATTAGCTAATGTTGTTCATAAGACTAAAGTCATATCACTTTGGTAATGTAAATATAATATGGCCAATATTATGGTTATTATATTAGTCATTATTAGCTATTACAGCAGTGAACATGAACTCTGTGTCAAATACTGAGCTTCAGTACAGATTCAAGTTGCAGTTATTTACATGTCTTACCACCTTAAATCTTCACTCAAAGACAAGTATATAGGAATGACTGCCAAATTTATTTGCCACTGAAGCAGAAGGATGGCATCTGAATAAAACCTCTCTTGACATGCCTAGATGACATTAAAGCTTGGTTGGCTCTAAACTTTTTAAATTTGAATGAAAAGAAAACAGATTTGTTGGTGTTTGGACCCAGTGGCCCCTGTGAGTCCTCTTCTTTTCATTTGGAACCCCTGGAGGTATATTTTAAACCTGTTGTTACTGCCCAAGGTTTTAAGTTGGACCAGTCCATTTTTATCATTTAAGGCGACTGGCAAGAGTGAAATCTTTTCTTTCTAGGCAGCACTTTGAAACCGTGATCCATGCTTTTATTTCTTCCCCTGTGGACTACTGTAACGCACTTTATGTGGGGGTCAGTCAGTTGTTACTCTGACATCTGCAGCTGGTTCAAAATGTATATTGACAGTGCATATATAGGTGTATCATATATAAGAGACAAATGTTGTTCCTTCAGTATGTTGGCATTACTAAATTTGGCTCAATGCTTACATACATGTGTAAAAAGAAAATGTACAAGCTGTGATAACCGTTTCTGATAAAATGAAGAGTAGACTGATGTATTAAATATTCCTTTATTGGGTGAGAAAATCAGACCATGTCATAACTGCTTTAAGTCATACAGAATAGATATCAGAGCCTTAAACAGGCTGACTTCTGCTAAATGGGTCAAACTGGGCAGAAAGTATACAAACACATAACATCCTTATAGAATATGATGTAACACTATAGATCAACTTACCTCAGAATATATAAAGCATATAAACAATTACAGCAATATGATGCAACAAACACAGCAGTGCTACTAATCCAAAATACTCAAAGCTTCATAGAACTGAAACAAACATTTATTTTTAGTTCCATTCTGCTGCTGATACATACTTTAGGTTTCTGAACATTAAACTTGTTGCTGCCTTTCATAGTGTGTAACCTGAATGCCCTGAGTACTTTCTCCCACACTGAAAACACGGGAATGATAAAAATTATTTGAACATTACCTAATAAGACTGATTCAGGACAGACAATTAGTTATTTTAAACTTTTCTAGCAGTCCTTCACAAACAGGGAACAGTCTGTCTATTCTCTCCATCTGTCAGCTGCTGCTGGCTCTTCCTCCTCCTCTTCCTCACATACTGCTGAGTTTGTCCTGGTGGATCATCAGGGGTGCAAAGCCTCACAGATGATGTGCAGCAGTGGGTCCCTCAGTCTGTCCTCACTCTGGACACTTGCACGTGTCACACATAGAAATCAAATGTGTGATAAGCTGCAGGATTCAAACACAAGTGTGACTTATAAATACATGTTCATACTTTTATTCCACAATCAGAGAGAAAGAAACAGAGAGAGAGTGCAGGACAGACAGACAGGTGACAGTCTCAGGTGTACACACTGCTACAAAACAGCACCAGAGAAGGAGGATTTAGTGTTTGTGTCATTACGAGTGCTAAACAAGAAGAGTTCCCAGATGGTACAGTGGACACGTGTGACTCCTGTGATTAAAGCATCTTTCTTTCAGATTAACGAGTGAACCGTCAGCTGACTGACATGACTGACTTTAATTACGCATAAAATCATCACATTCTCTGTAAGATTAAAGTCAGCTATTGAACGGCGAATATTTTGAAGTAAAGGCTTTAAAACCAAGTTAGTACAAACGTCGCTAATGTCACATAACTTTCCCGACATGTTGCCAACAGTAATGTTTTAATGTTCTTCATTATAAAAACATTTGCGCATAAATAAGTGACATAATATTCAGTACTTACTTCTGAAAGTTTACTCTTCGTCCGCTCCGCTTCCGCCGTTTTTTTTCGGCAAAATTATCCACACCACCGCCGCGCTATGAAGTCTGGGATATGTTGGGCCATGAAGGCTACACCGACCCATCCTTAAAATTCAGGGAAATTAAGGACGCATTTGAGGGCCGCATTTCGAGCAGCCTTTGAATTGGGACAGTCTTCGTCGTGTCGCTGTGACATAATCGGCCTTAAAATGCGGCCTTTAAGGCTGCAGACCCCAAATCCGGTCATTGGTACTTCCTGTCTTGTGTAGTTACTAGGTAACAAAAGCTCAACACTGCCCCTAGCGTCCTGGAGCACTTCCGTTGTGTTTTGGATTTTGCATGTGTTTTGGAGTTTGCGCGTGTTTTGGGGTTTGCACGTGTTTTGCATTTTGTACGTGTTTTGTATTTTGTACGTGTTTTGTATTTTGCACGTGTTTTGGATTTTGCACGTGTTTTGGATTTTGTACGTGTTTTGGATTTTGCACGTGTTTTGGATTTCGTACGTGTTTTGGAGTTTGCACGTGTTTTGGATTTTGTAAGTGCTTTGGAGTTTGCACGTGTTTTGGAGTTTGCACGTGTTTTGGATTTTGTACGTGTTTTGGATTTTGCATGTGTTTTGGATTTTGTACGTGTTTTGTATTTTGCATGTGTTTTGGATTTTGTAAGTGTTTTGGAGCTTGCATGTGTTTTGGAGTTTGTAAGTGTTTTGGATTTTGCAAGTGTTTTGGAGTTTGTACGTGCTTTGTCTCTAGGGGCCACCGTACGTACTACTCCCGGCATACCACTAGAGAGAGCCAACACACCACAAATGAAGTTTGAAATTTGTTTCTATGGGGCCAAAAGTTGAATCTTTCTCATGGGCCTAGAAATGGGCCAAAATTTGCACTAAAATCTAAATATTTAAAAAACTATAAAAGTCATAAACACCAAAAGTCATAGCATACTAGTCCAGACCCAGCCGCACAAAATGATATAACATATGTAACCCTTGTCTCAGAACTGTGCGGTACATAAGCGCGGGAAAATTTGCACTAAAATATTAATATTTAAAAAACTATAAAAGTCATAAACACCAAAATCATAGCACACCATTCCAGATCCAGCCACACAAAATGATATAACATATGTGAACCTTGTCTCAAAACTACGAGGTGAGTTACGCTGCAAAATTTTAGGCGGAAAAAGGAAAATAATAATAATAATGATAATAGGCACACTTAATAAGAATAATAAATCCGACGAATAGTAATAAGTGTGCCTCTTAGCATAGGCACACTTAATTATTATACAATAAAGCTAACTATGTGGATCTTTGGGGGCTTGAAGTTCAAAAATATCATCTTTGCTTGTTCCAGTATGATTAAAAAAAAGCCAACACATGGGATGTAATTATTCATTCACATTCCTGTTTTCCAGTTTGTATAATGTAACTTTTCCCGGTTTTCCTCCGCAATTTTGTCTGACATTGTCAGTCAAGGCTTAGGAATGTTGGGCTGTCCCCCAGAATGTGCTATCACATTCTTCTCATGCACGCACACAGACAGAATGGCAGCCAGTAAAAGCCTTTTTCCACTCAAGGTGAATTAGGCTGAACAGTGCGGATCTAACAGCAGCCTGCAACGAAGGCTTTTAGTGGGTGTTTATAAAAACTGTCATAAAAAAAGGAGAGGAGTAAAGGTAAAAGACAGGTGAAGAGAAAGCAGGATAGCCAAAAACAGAAAGGACAGAAAGAGGGTGGGAGCTAAATGAGAGGAGGATAAAAAGAGGAGATGAGGGCAGGAGAGGTAAGGAGGGAAATGGGGAGGAACAGAGAGAAAGCAAGCATGTGAAAGACACAAGAAGGGAGAAAAGAGAACCCAGTGGTAGAAAAGAGGAAGGGAAAGATAAAGGAAGAATGAAATTAGTTAAAGATATGAAATAATGACTAAACGTCTTGAGGATAAAGATGAGAGAAAGGAAGAAGCAGTACTTTAGTGGTAGCTAGGAGCAGGATAGAAAGAACATGAGATGGAAGAGAAGAGGTAAATATGATGGATAACATTTTCTAACACACCGAAGTACTAGTGACATTGCCTTCAACATTATTTGGGAGTTCTGCAAGTCAGCCTCAGACAAGGTTGATCTGAAGCAATGCCAATGCTTGGGTAGATGCCCAGACTTTATAGAAGGCAAGACAAAATCACACTTTAAAGGGATACGTCACCGAAATTACAAAACATTTGTTGTCTTACTTCCTCCCAGCGCTCCGTGACTCTGCATGATAGTACTGTTCAGTGATGCTAACTGTTGGAAAATAAGATAAACCATGAACATTACACAACACTGCACTAATACGGAGGAACAGCATTTTCATTGGACAGCAGTTCCAGTAAAAAACAGCTGATAGTAATGTGTGTAGATTATTCAGAGTAACCCTGACATTAAAAGACCCTACTGTTGGAAATGTTTTCACCATTGAGGAACCCCACATCTAGTCAAATACTATGCACAAATCTGTCAGATTTATGGATCAGTTTAATGTACAAATGGGTTCACATATGTAAGGAAACCAGAAAAATCAGGCTTGTAAAATTTCCACTTACTATCTCTGTCATGGTCCTGAGTCTGAGGACTCATTGTTTTGTGTTTCCTTATGCTTTTGTTCATTCCGAGTATGTATTCTGTTGTGATTTTGCCATTTGTTAGGTTTCTGTTCTTTGCCTGCCTGCTCCCACTTCTCTGTGTTCCCTCTGTCTGTCCATGGTGTTATTGTTTCTACTTATGAGTCTGCCTGTCAAGTTCAGTGTCCTGTCTGGTTCTCTGTCTGTTAGTTTCCTGTTTTATTGTGAAGGTCACTGTCCAATGTGAGTGTGTTCAGTTTACGTTTCCCCTGTCCCGTCAACTCTGATTCCTCCCAGCCGTGTTGCCCTCCTGTCTCTCATCCCCTGATTACTAATGTGTGTATTTAAGCCCTGTGTGTTCTCCTGCCTGTTGCCGGTTTGTCTGCGTTACCCTGTGTCAGTCTGCGTTACCCTGTGTCAGTCTGCGTTACCCTGTGTCAGTCTGCGTTACCCTGTGTCAGTCTGCGTTACCCTGTGTTCCACGGTGGCCTGTTCCTCGTCTGCGTCTCTCTGCTTCTCATCCCGTTGTCGTATGCTCCCAGGTCTGTTTTTTTTAGTTCTCCCAGTTTAGGTGTCTTCAGTTATTTGTCAAGCCCCACTGCTTGTTTGCCACTACACCTTTGTAAATAAACCTCACTAGCATTTCATCCACTGCCTGCATCTTGGGTCCTTCTTCCAACTCCACACGGCTCGCCTCGGCAGCCGTGACAGTACGAACCGGCCACAATGGACCCAGCAGCATTCAACCCGCCCGAGGAGCTCCGGGAGGATATTATTTATCCTGTGGACCGTTTAATTAATTTATGGCTGGGGCATGAGGAGAAGGGATTCTGCCAAGCCATAGCTAATCGATTGGAGCGACTGGTTTCCAGTCTCCCCTGGCTGCTCAGCTCACTCCACCCACTTGTTCAGAATTTCTTTCTGAACGAGCTGCACCTTCACCCCCCTACCGCTTGTCTGCTCAGCCCACTGGAGGATATGCAGTCCGAACTGCCGGATGTGGAGTTACCCAGCCTGTCGGAGCGTTCTCCGAGTAGGAAGCAACGTTCGCGTCGTAGGCGCCTCACCCCACAGCCGGGTGGTGGGACTTCAAAACCGCCGGCTGTAGTGAGTGAAAAAGACACTCTTTCTGTTTCACCAGACTTTGGGACTGTTAATTCTGGGGCTGTGTTTATTCAGTTAGCCACCCGGCCTAAAGCCCAGTCGCCACCTCCACCACATTCAGCCTCACTACCCATAGCTCAGTTACAGTCACAGCCAGACTTACTACAAACTATGCTACAATCCATAGCCCAGTCTGTAGCTCAGTTGGCAGAGGAATCATTACCCCTATCATCAGTTCAGCCTCGTGTTCAGCAGCCACTAGCCCTGCATCCTGTGTCACCAGCTCCTCCAGTACAACAAGCTGAATCTATGCTATTCAAAGGGAATTGTTTTTCATCCGTCCATTGTAAGCAGAGAGACAAACCAGTTAATAATGTAATCATCCCTCAACAGCTGACCAGTTCTGAGACTGTGATGCACTCCAGGGCCTCCCCAGAGGCTGGGTTTCAGCCCCCAGCAGACTCTGGACCCCTGGAGGTTAAGAAGCCAGCTGAGGACTGCACCCGGCTGTCGCTGCCTGAGCAGAGTCGATGCTCTGTGCAGCTGCAGCCTGCTATGTCCCTGCCAGAGGCCACCGTGCCTGCTGGTTCTGTTCTGTCCCTGCCAGAGGCCCGTGCGCCTGCTGGTTCTGTTCTGTCCCTGCCAGAGGCCCGTGCACCTGCTGGTTCTGTCCTGTGTGTTCCAGGGGCCCCTGTGCCCACTGGTCCTGAGACTGTTCTCGCTGGAGGGCCCGAGGAGTCCGTCCAGCCTTTTGCATCATCAGCTGGAGGGCCCGAGGAGCCCGTCCAGCCACCAGCTGCTCCACCAGCAGCCTCATCCACGCTTGCAGCAGTTTCATCCACGCCGCCGCCTGCTGCAGCGCCTCCGTCTCCAGCTTCCATGCCGCCGCCAGCTTCCATGCCGCCGCCAGCTGCAGCCTCCGAGTCTTCACCCTCGCCAGCTGCAGCCTCCGAGTCTTCACCCTCGTCAGCTGCAGCCTCCGAGTCTTCACCCTCGCCAGCTGCAGCCTCCGTGCCTTCACCCTCGCCAGCTGCAGCCTCCGTGCCTTCACCCTCGCCAGCTGCAGCCTCCGTGTCTTCACCCTCGCCAGCTGCAGCCTCCGTGTCTTCACCCTCGCCAGCTGCAGCCTCCGTGTCTTCACCCTCACCGTCGCCTGGTCCAGATTCAGCGTCGCCTGCAGCCGCCTCCTCATCAGCTTCATCCTCGCCTGCAGCCGCCTCAGCCTCATCCTCGCCTGGCCCAGCCTCAGCCTCATCCTCGCCTGGCCCAGCCTCAGCCTCATCCTCGCCTGGCCCAGCCTCAGCCTCATCCTCGCCTGGCCCAGCTTCAGCCTCGCCTGGTCCAGCCTCGTCTGGCCCAGCCTCCGCTTCAGCCTTGTCTGGTCCAGCCTCCGCCTCACCTGGTGCTGCAGGGGCCACGCAGCCGTCAGGTCCCCAACTGCCACCTCAACTTCGTCGGTCATCTGCCAGGCCGCATGTTGGGCATCTTCGCCACCATGGCCGGCCTCCGGACTTGCATTGTCACCGCTGCTGCCGTTCGCACGGTCGGCCCCCAGAACTGTTTCCACGCCACTGTTGCCGTCCGCACGGTCGGCCCCCAGAACTGTTTCCACGCCACTGCCTACTGCGTGGCCGGCCTCTGGACCTGCCCCACTGCTGCTGCCTTTCACGTGGTCGGCCCCCGGAACTGTACTGTTTTGGCCTCCGGCGCTGTCGGCCTCCGGGTCGGCCCCCCGAACTTGTCCTTCTGGGCCTTTTTGGACTATGTGTCTACTTATGAGTCCGCCTGTCAAGTTCAGTGTCCTGTCTGGTTCTCTGTCTGTTAGTTTCCTGTTTTATTGTGAAGGTCTCTGTCTGATGTGAGTGTGTTCAGTTTACGTTTCCCCTGTCCCGTCAGCTCTGATTCCTCCCAGCCGTGTTGCCCTCCTGTCTCTCATCCCCTGATTACTGGTGTGTGTATTTAAGCCCTGTGTGTTCTCCTGCCTGTTGCCGGTTCGTCTGTGTTACCCTGTGTCAGTCTGCGTTACCCTGTGTTCCACGGTGTCCTGTTCCTCATCTGCTTCTCATCCCGTTGTCGTATGCTCCCAGGTCTGTTATTTTTAGTTCTCCCAGTTTAGGTGTCTTCAGTTATTTGTCATGCCCCACTGCTTGTTTGCCACTACACCTTTGTAAATAAACCTCACTAGCATTTCATCCACTGCGTGCATCTTGGGTCCTTCTTCCAACTCCACACGGCTCGCCTCGGCAGCCGTGACAATCTCAACCAGCTGCTGCACTGATCAACCAAAGTTTTGCGCAGACATTTCTTTCCTGGGATGCACACTCGTTTTTATTGTGCAAATGGAAATAACACTGACAGTTCAAAATTAATCCTCAGATGAGCCCTGGGCATCAGAATATAATGATTTTTCTTTATTTTCTTTATTTTTGTATTAAATTGTTCTCCGGAGTTTTAACAATCAGGCAACAAAGAACATAACCATCCTAACACACATCATGCATATATACAGGGAGTGCAGAATTATTAGGCAAATGAGTATTTTGTCCACATCATCCTCTTCATGCATGTTGTCTTACTCCAAACTGTATAGGCTCGAAAGCCTACTACCAATTAAGCATATTAGGTGATGTGCATCTCTGTAATGAGAAGGGGTGTGGTCTAATGACATCAACACCCTATATCAGGTGTGCATAATTATTAGGCAACGTCCTTTCCTTTGGCAAAATGGGTCAAAAGAAGGACTTGACAGGCACAGAAAAGTCAAAAATAGTGAGATATCTTGCAGAGGGATGCAGCAGTCTCAAAATTGCAAAGCTTCTGAAGCGTGATCATCGAACAATCAAGCGTTTCATTCAAAATAGTCAACAGGGTCGCAAGAAGCGTGTGGAAAAACCAAGGTGCAAAATAACTGCCCACGAACTGAGAAAAGTCAAGCGTGCAGCTGCCAAGATGCCACTTGCCACCAGTTTGGCCATATTTCAGAGCTGCAACATCACTGGAGTGCCCAAAAGCACAAGGTGTGCAATACTCAGAGACATGGCCAAGGTAAGAAAGGCTGAAAGACAACCACCACTGAACAAGACACACAAGCTGAAACGTCAAGACTGGGCCAAGAAATATCTCAAGACTGATTTTTCTAAGGTTTTATGGACTGATGAAATGAGAGTGAGTCTTGATGGGCCAGATGGATGGGCCCGTGGCTGGATTGGTAAAGGGCAGAGAGCTCCAGTCCGACTCAGACGCCAGCAAGGTGGAGGTGGAGTACTGGTTTGGGCTGGTATCATCAAAGATGAGCTTGTGGGGCCTTTTCGGGTTGAGGATGGAGTCAAGCTCAACTCCCAGTCCTACTGCCAGTTTCTGGAAGACACCTTCTTCAAGCAGTGGTTCAGGAAGAAGTCTGCATCCTTCAAGAAAAACATGATTTTCATGCAGGACAATGCTCCATCACACGCGTCCAAGTACTCCACAGCGTGGCTGGCAAGAAAGGGTATAAAAGAAGAAAAACTAATGACATGGCCACCTTGTTCACCTGATCTGAACCCCATTGAGAACCTGTGGTCCATCATCAAATGTGAGATTTACAAGGAGGGAAAACAGTACACCTCTCTGAACAGTGTCTGGGAGGCTGTGGTTGCTGCTGCACGCAATGTTGATGGTGAACAGATCAAAACACTGACAGAATCCATGGATGGCAGGCTTTTGAGTGTCCTTGCAAAGAAAGGTGGCTATATTAGTCGCTGATTTGTTTTTGTTTTGTTTTTGAATGTCAGAAATGTATATTTGTGAATGTGGAGATGTTATATTGGTTTCACTGGTAAAAATAAATAATTGAAATGGGTATATATTTGTTTTTTGTTAAGTAGCCTAATAATTATGCACAGTAATAGTCACCTGCACACACAGATATCCCCCTAAAATAGCTAAAACTAAAAACAAACTAAAAACTACTTCCAAAAACATTCAGCTTTGATATTAATGAGTTTTTTGGGTTCATTGAGAACATGGTTGTTGTTCAATAATAAAATTATTCCTCAAAAATACAACTTGCCTAATAATTCTGCACTCCCTGTAGAGCAGATGTAGGGTTATCACCTATCATCTCGTAGATCAGATAAATAATAATCCTTTTAGTATTGTGGTGTTGCTGAAACTGAGGTCCATTTTTCTGTAAGCTTAAAGGACTGAATCTCTTTGATTTTTATGAATTTTTATTCACCAAGTTTTTCTTTTTGTATTTCCTTTTTTATGCACCCTCCATTGGTCACTGCACAAATTCTCTGACTCTCAATGGTGTATCCTGCCTCTCTAGGACAGCTGGAGTAGGTTCCAACATCCTTGCAACCCTGAACTGAAGTGGAAGAAAATAAATGGATGGATGTCCTAATTTTAACATTTTTTGATTAATTTACTTGGAAACATCACCCTATTGCCAGTCTTGGCAGCCGGGGGTCAGTCTGCCAGGGCTTCCGCTCCTGGCCGCCACCCGGCACACAATGCACCCGACCCCTATGGTGCCTCCTGCGGGTGGTGGGCCTGCGGGAGGATGGGCCCATGTCTCCTCTTCGGGCTGTGCATGGCCGGGCCCCATGGACTAAGACCCGGCCACCAGACGCTCGCCCTCGGGCACCCTCCCCGGGCCTCCCCGGGTAACCCTATCCCGGGCAGGTTAAACTGTTCCCTTGATATTCTTTTCATAAGGGTCTTCTGAATCCCTTATGAGTGCGTGAGGTTGAGAGGTACCGGCTAGATATAGTCGGGCTCACCTCTACGCATGGCTTGGGCTCTGGAACCAGACTCCTGGAGAGGGGCTGGACTCTGTCTCAGTCTGTAGTTGCCCCTGGTGAGAGGCGGCGGGCTGGGGTGGGTATTCTAATATCCCCTCGGCTTGCTGCCAGTATGTTGGGGTTTTTCCCGGTGGATGAGAGGGTTTGTTCCCTGCGCCTTAGGGTCAGGGAACGGGTCCTGACTGTCATCTGCGCTTATGCGCCGAGTGGCAGTTCGGAGTACCCAGCCTTCTTAGAGTCCCTGGGGCGGGGGGGGGGGGGGTGCTGGAAGGTGTTGTTGTTCAACAGCATTCCGATGGAGACTGGGCGACATTGAGTCCGAATGGACCATGTTCAGCGTCTCCATTGCCGAAGCTGCTGCATTGAGCTGCGGCCGCAAGGTGGTTGGTGCCTCCCGTGGTGGTAATCCCCGAACCAAATGGTGGACACCAGAGGTGAAGGGAGCCACCAGGCTGAAGAAGGAGTCCTATCGGGCTTGGTTAGCCTGTGGGACTCCGGAGGCAGCCGACAGGTATCGACAGGCCAAGCGGAATGCGGCTCGGGCAGTGGCTGAAGCAAAAACTCGGGTGTGGGAGGAGTTCGGAGAGGCCATGGAAAAAGACTTTCGGACTGCCTCGAAGAGATTCTGGCAAACCATCAGGCGTCTCGGGAGGGGAAAGCGGTGCTCTACCTGCACTGTGTATAGTGCTGGCGGAGCGCTGCTGACGTCGACTGAGAAAATTGGCAGGCGGTGGAAGGAATACTTCGAGGACCTCCTTAATCCCACTGACACGTCTTCCGAGGAGGAAGCAGAGTCTGGGAATGAGGGGAATGACCCGCCAATTTCCGGGGGCGAGGTCACTGAGGCAGTTAAACAACTCCTTGGTGGCAGAGCCCCTGGTGTTGATGAGGTCCGCCCCTGGACGTTGTAGGGCTGTCCTGGTTGACACGCCTCTGCAATGTTGCGTGGAGATCAGGGGCAGTACCTGTGGACTGGCAGACCGGGGTGGTGGTCCTCATCTTTAAGAAGGGGGACCGGAGAGTGTGTTCCAACTACAGGGGGATCACACTCCTCAGCCTCCCTGGGAAAGTCTATGCCAGGGTGCTGGAAAGGAGAGTTCGTCCGCTAGTCGAACCTCGGATACAGGAGGAACAATGCGGTTTTTGTCCTGGTCGCGGAACACTGGACCAGCTCTTTATCCTCTCGAGGATACTTGAGGGTGCATGGGAGTTTGCCCAACCAGTCTACATGTGTTTTGTGGACTTGGAGAAGGCATTCGACCGTGTCACTCGGGGTGTCCTGTGGGAGGTGTTGCGGGAGTATGGGGTGTCTGGCCCATTGCTACGGGCCATTCGATCCCTATACAACCGTTGCAAGAGCTTGGTTCGCATTGCTGGCAATAAGTCAGACTCATTCCCGGTGGGTGATGGGCTCCGCCAGGGCTGCCCTTTGTCTCCGGTTCTGTTCATAATTTTTATGGACAGGATTTCTAGGTGCAGCCAAGTGGCGGAGGGCTTTCGCTTTGGTGGCCTCAGAATCTCATCTCTGATTTTTGCGGATGATGTGGTTCTGTTGGCTTCATCGGGTGAGGAGCCGGAGATCGACAGACGGATTGGGGCTACAGCTGCAGTAATGCGGACGCTGGACCGGTCCGTCGTGGTGAAGACGGAGCTGAGTGTAAAAGCGAAGCTCTCAATTTACTGGTCGATCTACGTCCCTACCCTCACCTATGGCCACGAGCTGTGGGTAGTGACCGAAAGAACGAGATCGCGGATACAAGCGGCAGAAATGAGCTTCCTCCGAAGGGTGGCTGGCCTCTCCCTTAGAGATAGGGTGCGAAGTTCGGCCATCCGGCAGGGGCTCAGAGTAGAGCAGCTGCTGCTCCACATCGAAAGGAGCCAGCAGAGGTGGTTCGGGCATCTGACAAGGATGCCCCCTGGGCGCCTCCTGGGTGAGGTGTTCCAGGCATGTCCCACCGGGAGGAGGCCCCGGGGCAGACCCAGGACACGCTGGAGAGATTATATCTCTCGGCTGGCCTGGGAACGCCTTGGTGTTCCCCCGGATAAGCTGGAGGAGGTGGCTGGGGAGAGCGAGGTCTGGGCCTCTTTGCTTAGGCTGCTGCCCCCGCGACCCGGCCTCGGATAAAGCGGATGAAGATGGATGGATGGATGGAAACATCACAGGGCCATAGCTGTGCAGATTTTCTTTTAAGCATCCTCAAAATGAGCTTTTACTTCAGGTTTCATTGTAATAAATTTGCAGTAAAAACTAGCAATATATTCAAACTGGTAAATTTTGATTAGCAAAACTTTAAAAAAAAATCTGCTAACTTTCCCCCAAATCAGATTTTAAAAGGCTTTACTTATCCTGGAAGTTTTACTTGTTGTATGCTCTCCAGAAATCCTTTAGAAACACGTCTCTTTCATAAGATCTCCACTTTGGGTGCAGGGCTCAGTAGGTAGAGTTGTCGCCACATGATCGGAAGGTCGGGGGTTCAAATCCACTGAACGGCTTCCCTGAGGTACCCCTGAGCAAGGTACCATCCCTACACACTGCTCCGGGTGTGGCTGCTTCACTGAGTGAATGTGTCAAATGCAGAGATAGTAATTCCCCCATGGGGATCAATAAAGTATACATTATTATTATTAGCACAAAATTAGACCACCTTCTACTGATATGACCCCACGTTCGGTGTACTCCTGCTCTCAGCAGTGTGGCTGCCATGTTGGCAGTGGAGTGAATAAACATTGTTGTGATAGATGAAAAACAGACACACAGATTTATACGGATATATTAATGATGCTGTGTTTCCAGACATTTACATAGACGGTCACAGTGGATGAATGAAAACAATTTAGGTGATAAGTAGTGCAACACTGGAAGCCAATGGACACACTGAGCTTTCAGAGAGACATTTGGATAGGTAGAGATGCAGGGTTTAAATTGTACTGACAAACAGCTCGAGGCAGAAAGAGTCTCCTGAGAGGGCAAAGCAGCCTATCATCAATATCTGATCCCAGTATTGTGACATGGAAGCTGATGCTAAGTGTGCCATTTGTTCTGCACCGACAGTGGCAGTTTCTGCAGCGTTACACTACGTCAGCATATTTCACCTGTCCAGAATGGCTGTTTGAATGTGTTTGCCACAGGCACATTTATGCACACAAGCAGACCGTGAGCCTGCCCTCCAAACACGGATGAGATTATAGTACTGTAATATACTGTGTATATACTGAAAGGTGAACGGTGTGAAGCAGCTGTGTTTGCGTGCTGTAACGTCGAGTTATGTTTAGTGGTTAAGAGGAGGCGGTAAAAACACTTAGCAGGACAGTCAAAAGGATACACATCCACACTGGCTTTGGGAATTCCAAAGCGTGTTCTTTAATACACCTTCTCTTCGTCAACCATATAAGCCCGGTTGAACGGCTACAGCTGAACAAACATAGCGCACAGTGTTCGTACAACCCATAACGTTGCAAAAAAAAGGTGTCTGGAGAGGTAAAACATAAAATCCGTCCCTCCTCATGCACTAGCGTGCAAGCACATGTCCACACAACCACAGAGAGGGCAGTGGTGCATACCGATGACAACATTAACCCTCGACTTGGGTTGTCTTAAAGAGACACTATACCACTGTGACTGTTACAGTGCTCACTGCATGCGTCCTTCTGGAGGATATCTGGCCACAACGAGTAGATGCAGTTTTATGAGACCAAGTTTTGATTTGTGCTCAGGACCTGCTATCTATTTCCTCTATACCCTTCTGCTTCACTCTTCCTCCCAATCCAGTCCTCATCCTCGCTTGGTCCCTCTCTTGCAAAACAACCAACCCCGAACGCCCCGTCATCACTCTCTCGTTCACTCGCTCTTCCAGCTATTGGACTTGTGACAGATTCAGAGAAATATTGAGAATCCATACTCGGGTCAGACAGAGAGCTGAGGAGTTGTAAATCTCTATGTGTTGACAAGAAAACAAGGCAAAAAAAAGTGAGAAAAGAAATGTAATGCTGATGCATCAAAACAAGGTCTTCATCTGCAACACTGGCTGATAAAGCTCTGTGGTTTTATTAAACAAAAGAAAGGTTTGAGGTTGAAACAACACACACACACAATATAAATAATTAAATAATTTTCTACCTGACAGCTAATGTTTGAAGTCTTCTTTAGTCAACTAGTTTCCTAATCACATTTAACTTGTGTCCTATGCATCTAGTTTTTACACCCTGGTCAAATCAAATTAATTTATAAAAACAGTTGCATCGTTTCCCAGACAGCTGACAGGTGGCGAGATTTGCTGGTTGGATTTTCATTTTTTATTCCTGTGTGTTTCTAGTCTCGCCCTGCCAGTTCTCAGTTTGTCTATAACACCTGCTTGATCTCCTTGTGCTTGATATGTTCTCCTGGATTTCGGTTTGTGTTACCCATCTGTTTGTATTGTTGTTCTTCTTGTGTCTGCACAGTCAGAAGATCTAAAAAGGTCCGAACTCGGTTGTGTTGGCACCTCAACCCTGAAATTCACGTGACAGCGTCGGTGCTTTAAAGATGACTGAGAGTCCATTTTAAGATCCTGGTCTTGACTTGTAGAGCTCTGCATGGACTGGCACCAGCCTACATCTCTGATCTGCTACAGCCTATTTCCCCAGCAGGTCCCTGAGGTCATCTGATCAGGGCTTACTTGCTATTAAACAGACTAAGATGAGAGCTAAGGCTGATTTTGCCACTGTGGCCCTCCCCCCCAAACCTTAAGAACTGGGGACTCAGTAGTTGTTATTAAAAAAGCCCTCAAAACTCACCTTTTTAAAACTGCTTTTGGATAATTTTTGCCTGTTTCATATTGTCTGTTTTACCTTTTTATGACTTGTTATCTTATGTGCAGCACTTTGTGACTCTGTCTAGAAACGTGCTATATAAATAAAATGTTATGTAAATAATCTCAGTATGAAACAACAAAGTGTTGGACAGCTCGGAGCCTTGTTGATTGTTGTCACTCTGTGTTCAGCCCACCCCAAATGGTGCTTAGAGTCTCCATAATGTTGACTCCACAAATGTGCAAACCTGAGACATTTTGAACTAAAATGACTCAACACATAATTATCAGCTTTGATGAAATGAGCCAGAGCAGCAGGTTTAACAGTATGTACACAGCCAAATGGGCCATCCCAGCTTCAGTTTCATGATCCGCAAGCAGTGGCTGATCCATAATCCTACAGCACAACCAGATGGTCAGACTGCCTCCGGGTCGCACTTTGTTCAAACAAGTTGCTTATTTAAAAACCCAAACGAATGCCTCCAGCCAACGGACCAGTATGGTCGGAGGTATGACCCCAAACCAAACAGACTGGGAGATAATAATGTATGATTTTGTGTTTAACTGTGACGGACACAGCTTGTCAACATTTCAGGCTTTATCCTATCACCATAACTGGCTGTAAACCACCATATGTCCTTTTTATTGTAGATACTTCACATTTTGCTGCTTTCATTAGAACTCATTAACAGAACATTGTTGGGTTTTACAACCTTGTTGTGTGTTTTTAATGGTTGTTGTGCTGTTATTTTAACTGCTGGGATCAGCAAGGACATTTTAATCCAACTGAAAAAAGAAAAAAACCTTCTTCAGCCTACTGTTTTTTTTCTCATTAATTAAATAATTGTGTAAGTTCAACCTTTGTTGAGCAACAGAAAAATGAGTGCTTAATATAACTTTCATATTGTTGTATTTGCAGGATGCGCTCCAACTAAATGACACAAAACAAGAAGGTAATTTTGTGTATTTCATGTACCAGCTGTGAAAACTACAGCAGGGAAATGTTAGAGTTTTAAATAAAGGAATACAATCAGTTTACAGAAAATGACACTGCTTGCAGACAAAGCATATGGCCACCAAATGTCAGCCCTGCTTATTAAGAAATGCAGCTGGTTCATTAGTGCAGCCTGTTCGAACAGCCCAAATGATGGCACAGGCGCAACAAGAAACGTCTCGGTCATGTGGCAACATCGAGACATTTCACAACAGCAGTGTTCGACGGTCCTCTGTACTCTGGTGTCATTTGTCCTGCTAGTCATTCACCTTGGCAGCCCACCATTACCGCTCTTATTTCTTAAGGCTACTGTGGCATTTACAGGCTCAGCTGACAGGATGTCCTAAGTAGAATTGAACGGCTTGGGTCCAGGCAAGAGCGAGCGAGCACTTGTTCACTCATAAACACAAAGCCAGCCTGACCTAAACTGTCATTGGTGTTATTGAGTGTACTGTATGTGTGTGGACACTGTTACAGATTGTGTTATGGACTTTCTTTCTGAGTTGGACAAAAAGATTCCGACTACTTCCAATTCTGTGGTAAGTGCCAAAATTAAAATGAATAAATAACAAACTTTCAATTTAATTAATCAAAACTAAAGTACAAATATTTTGGACAGGCTGAACTACACGTCTGGCTGTATTATTTGTGAAATAATTAATGCTCAAAACGCACCGACAACACAAACGAGGACCAGTTCAGTGACTCGGATTAGAGGAGGTGAGGTCTAGCAGACAGTGGCAGGTCCCCTGTCAGGAATGATTGATACAGCTCTAATTTTAAACGTTGCCAGTATCCAACTAGATGAGGTATAAAAAATGTATATACTCTGTACTTGTTATGAAAGGGCAAATCACACATAGAAGACCGAAGCATTTGTGTCTTTCTGTTAACAAACAAAACAAAACAGTTAATTTACCATTGGGATTTTTTGTATCAGGCTTGTGTTTTGCAGCTAAACCAACTTGCTTTTAACTTGTTTTGTATTTAACAATTTTAAAGATTTAAAAACAACAAAACATGTTTTCACAAGGTGAGAAACACACAGACATTGATTTAAAGAAAAAAAAGTATATTAATATAACAAAAGGAATTGAAAGGCCCGAGCACTGTGGGACTGGGTGATTAAAATTATTAATGAAAAATGAAGGCGGAGTGTCGTCAAAACAACTAGCTAAATGTACTTTCAGTCATTCATGTGATTTCTCATAGATGCTAATCTAAAAGTGCTGGCTAAACCTCCTCCTGGTAAACTTGCTTGTTTTATTAAACTGGACCCGGTAAGAGCTGCAGTCTGCTCTCCATTATTGCCAGAACTTTCATCTTGCTATTGTTCAACATGTGCTATGTAGAGAAGATGGAATGTGAAAAAGCTGTTGATAATTCCTTAAGTAAATTAGCAAGGAAAGTCATCACAAAGTGCAGGTTCTAACTAGGGTAGTAAAAACAGAGCCAACAGTTTACCATGGATCCATAATGAGCATGAACAAACAATCAGACTAAAGCTGCTGACTTATCAGCTTGCTCCGCTTAAATCATTGCTAAGGTGAGATGGACATGCTTGTAAAATGGAAACAGCTACAGTTTCCTGTGAGTATGAAACAAGCGCACCTTGGCAAGGAGCTTTATGACAGTGCTGTGATGATATAGCATGTTTTAATTCATGTCTGTTTTTATATTTTACAAGACAAGCACTGCATGCTTTGGCTTGTCCTGATAAAATGGCACTGCCATAGATAAAATATAGTAGAGATGAAAAGTAATTCATGTCACTGAAACTGACTTTGTATGTGTTTTGTTTCCTGTTCTACGTGTGACATTAGCTTGTTCAGTGGTTTTCTTTTTGCTTCAGTGGCAGTTGTTGGTCACAATGGAGCAAGATTCTCCCTAAGAGGGAAATCCTAACTGTACGTTTCTGATCTAGGATCTTTCAGTCCATCTGCTGTTAGAATGAAGACATGTGGCAGTGCTGCCTAAAACCTTAAACCCTTTAAACATTCAGTGTGTTTATTGAACAGCATACATTAGCATGGCGGGGTTCTTCCTTGGGTAGAGTCCAACCACCGTTAGGCTTTTCTGTTCCTTACACTTCACAATACAAAGGCCTGCAGCCATCACCAATGCATCTCTAAAGTGGTTGGTTACAACTTATTCTGGGCTCTGGATTCCCCATTATTGCCTTTAGGCTTTGGTTAGCAATCACAAAATGAACATAACACTGATGATCAATCTTATTAAATTGACTGAGAGCCTTTTGACATGTCAAATCCCAATTGAAGTTATTTTTGCCCCTAGCTTCCCAACTTCACACTGTAGCAGACAAATTACTTTCCAGATAAACGCCTAGGGGAAAAAGCAAGTTCGTGCCACTAATGCTCCATCTATCGTCCACCTGGGCCTTACACAGAGTTTCTGTCTGATTTCTCAGACTTTTCATCTGATTTAGTTCTGAGCTCAGATAAAATAATTATTGGGGGTGATTTTAACATGTAGATGCTAAAAATGACAGCCTCAACATGACATTTAATCTGTTATTAGACTCAATTGGCTTCTCTCAAAATGTAAAAGAACCCACCCACCACTTTAATCACACTCTAGATCTTGTTTTAACATATGGCATAGAAACTGAACATTTAACAGTGTTTCCTGAAAACCCTCTCCTGTCTGATCATTTCCTGATAACATTTACATTTACAATAATTGATTACACAGCAGTGGAGAGTAGACTTTATCACAGTAGATGTCTTTCTGAAAGCGCTGTAACTAAGTTTAAGAATATAATCCACCCACTGTTATCATCTTCAATGCCCTGTACCAACACAGAGCAGAGCAGCTACCTGAACGCTACCCCAACAGAGGTCGATTATCTTGTTAATAATTTTACCTCCTCACTACGTACGACTCTGGATACTGTAGCTCCTGTGAAAACTAAGGTCTCAAATCAGAAGTACCTGACTCCGTGGTATAATTCTCAAATACGTAGCCTAAAGCAGATTACTCGTAATCTGGAGAGGAAATGGCGTGTCACAAATTTAGAGGATCATCATTTAGCCACTGTCGCCAAAGTGCTTGCTCATAGGGGGTCATATGATTGTTGGGTTTTTCTCTGTATCTATGAAGCGCATTGAGGCGACTTTTGTTGTGATTTGGCGCTATATAAATAAAATTGAATTGAATTGAATCTGCCTCCTAATATTGACTCTGCCAAATGTTTTTAATGGTTAAAACTCCTACATGTAGTTTCAGGAAAAATTACATGGGTCAAGGGTCAGAAAAAAACATTTGATGATATTGTTTACTCAAAGAACTTGTCGGCATTGCTAGGTAGCTACCAGCTAGCTAGAGATTTAGAAAGGATTAATAAGAAAAGCAGTGCTAGCTTTTGCCGGTGCACTCTCACTCAGTGGAGACTCTTTAAATAACTCAGGGATCACATGAACACTACCACAGCTCTTCTGTGTATTGTGTTGCAGTATTTCCTACTTAAAGGGACAGAAAAAGAATTAGAGGTCAGATGAGACAGTTATCAGTTATGCCTTTGTGAATATGGTCATGTACTCCAATGCAGTTATGCAAAACCTGCCTATTGTTTGAATCCCACAACATTCATTGCTTGCATTAGAATGGCACATACCAAATAACAATATGTACTTGTCACAAACAGGTTTTCAGGTGGCAGATGTCTACAAAGTTTTAGTGGAGGCAGCTTTTGTCAAGTTATTTAACTGAATTTGGTATTAGGGCCGAGTTTTAATGCTCTTCATGTAATAAAGTCAAGTTTCTCGTTCTTAATTATATTGATTCCTTTGAACATTTTCCCTCCTTCTCAGGGTACCTCAGTAGTACTACTACTAGTAGTAATTATACCTTTGATAACAGGTGAAAAAACATGTGAAAAAGTTTCTTTAGTGTTACGACACTTTTCTCTGATATTCACAAAATTTCCAGCAGTGCTCCTGGGAGGAAGGAAAGCCCATTGAGGGTTGTATCCACCCCGTGTCTTTGTAGAGTGTCAAACCAGACAGTGGTGCAGTCACAGATCTTTGATTCCTCACCGGCTTCCCACCTACATTGTCTATATTGCCAACTGCTTTTTTTTTTCCTTTCTTTTCTTTTCTTTTTTTAAAATATGGTATGTATGCAGAGATTTTGAAAAATCGTTTTTCATTTTGCAGAGTGCCTGTTTGGATCTCAACAATTTATATTGTAAGGCAATCAAATCACTTTTGAACATACATTTAAAATAGATGGTTTAAGTAAAATAAGTACTTTCTAGTAAGTTAGAAAGAAGACATTTTTATATTTATTGTACTTTGTATTCCCTTATTCTACTGAACAAAGTAAAGTTACTGCCCTGGAAATTAGTGAAGGAGGGTTTTACTCCAATAGTATCTCGAGAGGGATGGTTTCACCTACGAGCTGTAATGCAACAACATTACTATACTCGTTCTTTTTTGATGGTGTATAACACATCAATGGTGCATTTAAAGTGTATTCGGAAATCACAGTGAACACAAGTCCAAGGCAGAAATGAAAGATATAAATGAAAGCCGTGTGTCTATCAGTCATGTCTCACTCCTGATGCCTCATCCACACTTTCTGCCACTTTAATATCTTTGCTTCTGTAAATAAATCGCAGAGCCAGCCACAGAGTTAATTTCCCTATCATTAGATGTGTGCGTGCGCATGAGTGGATGTGTGTGTGTGTGTATGTGTGTGCTAATTATTCCCCACTTGCTTATACTGAAGCAGACTGTCAGGAAGAATGACCGGTGCATGCTGGGAGTTTTATGCAATAATAGACGGGGGATGTGACTGCACCCTTGGGCAAGTCTAAAATGACTAAAATTTCCTCTGTCTCTGGTTTGGTGTCGTAGTTCATTTATTCTCCCTTTTGTTTCTTCATACAATGTTTTTTAAACTTGCGCTGAATTAAAGAAAAACAGAAGGACTTTTAGAACCTCCCCAAGCAATTTTCTCACACCAGGATTGATTTAAAAAATTTGTATATATTATACCAAAATAATCACCTCACAGTTCCTTAGTAAAATGCTTTCAGTGTCTGTGCAGATTGGACAGATCACCAGTCCATCATAAGGATACCCAAGAGACAACGGCCAACCACACAGTTGGCTCAACGTCATGTTCCCCATCAATTTAAAATAATCAGTACACATATTGCTTTTCTTATCAATGTTTCATTTTTAATATAAAGTATAATTGATGCGGGGGGGGATTTGTTTTTTTTCTAAATATGAGGGGATGTCATGTATTTAATATGCTTGTTATATAGACTAAACACATTTGCTATAGCTCAGAGCACTCCACAGGGGGCCTGTAACACTGTAGCATCACATCCAAATGAAGTATATGGTCAACAGAACTACTATCACCAATCCCTCAGACACTGACTCAGGATGAACTTCCACTCTGGATTTAGAACAAAAAAAAATCTCATTAAAGATTATTTTATACAAATCAATACGAGGTTTAAATGAAATCATCAGACCAAAAATGAGAGACTCATTTAGTTTTATTGGAATATGTTCTGAGTTATTCCAATCTCTCCCATCTAACAGCTAATCACAGAGAGGATGCAGGGTGTTTGTGTTGTGTAGCTAAATACACACAGCTAAGCCTCTACAGTTCTTCTTGGTATATGTTGGTGCCATTAGGTCTCAGTTTGGATTGGACAGAAGACATCACATCAATAATCTGTCTAAAATAAAACGAGAGAAAGAAACACTCCAAACAAGTGTTTGTCTAACATTAGTCTGCTTAATGTACTGTGATTCAGTGCAAATTCAAATCCTGCACACAGAAGCAGGCACAGTTATTTTTTTGTCTTTAATAAAAAAACTGGCATAACAATTTCCAGGTTAGTAGGTTTAAAACTTATATTTTAAATCTGCTATAATCTTATACACCTGCAATTATGAAATTTCTTATTGTTTCATTGTTTCTAATTTGTAACTTGTTTGGTTGTTTGTGAAGAGCTTTTACTTTCAGGTCTTTTATTAAGAATTCCTTTTCAAATACACTTGTTAATGGCTACAATGTCACAACTGAATGGTACATCTTGTCATATGCTGTGGGAGTGTCGGGTTGGGTGTGGTCCAGGTTCCTGTTGTCCGTCCCCTGCGGTGGAGTTGGCCTGCTCATCACCTGCTTCCAATTTCCGGGGCTCCATCTAGAGGGTTTTTAAGCCAGCACTGCCTGCCACTCCTCGCCAGTTCGTCCTGCTACCACCCGTGGTAAACTTGGCCTCCTCTGTGCTCGGACTCTGTGTGCCTGGATCGTGGGTTAATGTGTTCTCCGTCTCCTGTATTCTCCAGATTCATCACCCGTCGTACTCACCAGCAGCGCTGGTTCTGTTTCCGTCCCGTTCTACAGTCTGCCCAGAACCCTAGGACCACACACTCATCTTCTTCTCAGCCTGCCCTCCAGCCCATACTTCAACTTCCCTGGACACCTTGGAACCTGGACCAGCCTCCCCACACTCTCCACCATCCCCGGAATGCTCCCACGGCAACCCCTTCCCCGCCTAATAGCCAGTGTTTTCAAGTAAGCACAAGACTCTCCTCTAGTACCACTCACCTCTGCCCTTTAATTGGTTCCCATTCAGTAAAACCCTTCTCCTGTGTTTGCAGAAGTTCCCGCCCGTGTTCTCCCTGTGTTCTACGTCCGTCTAAGGCCTCCCTCAGTTCCTGCGAATGATTTCTGTTAGACCCAGTCTTGTTTAAGTTCCTTTTCCTTTCAATAAATTGTACATAGTACAAGCAATTGAGTCTGCTCTTGAGTCCACTGCATCCTTGTTTGTGACCAGAGATGGGCAGTAACGCGTTACTTGTAACGCGTTACTGTAATCTGATTAGTTTTTTCAAGTAACGAGTAAAGTAAGGGATTACTATTGCAAAATCGGTAATTAGATTACCGTTACTTTCCCGTAGGAACGCTGCGTTACTGCGTTACTAAAACTGTGATTTTTTTTTTGCGAGAATGTCTCACGACAGTGACGTAAGCGAGTGCAACGTTCGTGACAACAGCTGTGTGCAGATCAACAATGGATCATATATCGATTGTGGGAGAGAGTATGCGCGTGCAGCGTTTAAAGCGTGGAAGTACTGACCTTACTTTGAGTTTGATTCCATAAAAAGTGACAAAAACATTAGCGTCCGTTGTGCGTGGGAAGAAAACTTTTTACAGCGAAAAAAAACCCCTAAACTTCCAAGCAAGCACCGAGTGCGCAACGATGTAATGGGAAATTCACAGAGAAACTCGCGGATTCTTCCACTGACCGCGGCACACCTGCACCAGGGTAAACCTCCGCCTACCCTACTCCTGCTTTACAGGTGAAAATAGAGCAACAGGACCGCTGAGTCTTTGACTTTATTTATTTTCTGCTGTGTTTTACTTGCATCTATTTGAAAGAGTGAGTGTAAACACAAAAATTTTTTTATTTTATGTGCTGGAATGCGCAGAAAATAGGTTTAAATGTTAAACTAATTTATTCAAGTCAGAGAATGTTGCATATAATTAAATTTTTGCTTGATGCATAAAGTTAAAAGATTAAAACTGATAAAACAAGTTTAAAAAAAAGAGACTTTTCCATTTGATTACATTTTGTATGATGGATTATGCAGAAAAAGTAGAATTAGGCTGAAAGATCTATCACTTTATCACCTATTCAGGTTGTAAATCGTGTTTTTAAAAAGTAACTAAGTAACTAAGTAATTAATTACTTTTGAAAATAAGTAATCAGTAAAGTAACGGGATTACTTTTTTGGGGAAGTAATCAGTAATTAGTTACTGATTACTTTTTTCAAGTAACTTCACCAACACTGTTTGTGACACATCTTGTATCCTACAGCTGTTGTTTTAACTTTATTTTATATAAGCAGTCTTGAGTCATGTCACTTTCACCTTGATATTCTGACTCTGTAATAAGTAAGCTCATCTGCCAGCAAAAGAAGATCAGTTGAATTTAATTCTCTCAGAAGCCTGGCTGGATAAAGTCTGGATGCAAGATGAAAATAATTTACCAAGCTCATTATTTTTCTGGCTGTGCAGTCATTCAGATCATCTTCATGAAATCAATGAACTGGCAAGTCGGGTCTGAAACTCATCGATGCTGTTCACTGACAGGACAGAATCACTGCTTGGTAGTTTCACACTCACACACAAGAACTTTATGTTTTTATTACCAGGCTAATATACCAGTTAGACAACATTAACTATTCCTTTACCTGCAGACCACAATTTTATATTATGACTTGATTGTAAATGCTCTTAAGATCTGACCTTGAGTAGGATTATGAGCATTTTCATTATAAAGGCTGCACGAGTACTTAGTACTACTAAGATTAAAATGGATGTAGTATTCTTTTGGCTCTTCATACATCATGTTAACCTCTATGCTTTTCAGGGTCAAAAGCATTAATGTTTGAATTATTTGACAGTTAAACGGATTTTTCTTACTGGACCGAGACTTATGTTGTACAGTTGTTACTAAATAAATACAGTCGTAATTTCAATGAATAACGTAGAACATAAGGAGTTTATATTTGATACAGCTAATATATACATATATATATGTATACAGCTAATACTGCATGTACTAAAAATAACCTGCGATAGGTGAAATCCGTGAAGTAGCCAACTTTATTTTTTACAATTATAATAGATGTTTTAAGGCTGTAAAACCCCTCACTACACACTTTTTACACTTTTCAAACCTTCGTAGAAAAATAAGTCCAGTATTATAGAATGAAACCAACGACCTGTTTTCAGGTCCAGAACATGGGAATAAAGCAGCTGCCAGAGAATTTAACATTAATGAATCAAAGGTACAGAAGTGGAGGAAGCAAGAAGAATGAGTTGAGTAAAGTTTGACTGTTTTGTTTCGCTTAATAATCTGCTGTGCCTTATAATCCGAAAAATCCGGTAACTGATCATTTTGAGTGTTTAATACATTTTTCATATTCAACGCCACTCTCAGAAACTACAAAACTGCAGCGTAATCAAACTTCCAACCACCTTACTGTTCAGCTGTACAGTGCCTACACACAGCAAATGTAATACAGTGAAAGATGTTTGTACCCATAATGTCATTGGGAGGCCAAGTTAACACTCTACAAAGGCATGTGGCAGAATCAGTCTTGGAGTTGGGTCCACAGACTGCTGGCAGCGTTCCTCTGAGGTCCCAGAGCAACTTTTTCACAGGACTGATGCTGAGCGCGTGGTTCTCAGCATTAAAACAGGAAATTTAAAATGACTGATAATTACACATCGGTCCTCTGGATCTGTATGACACTCACTGAGTTATTTGTTCATTTCCTTTGCAGATGAGTCACACTTCATGATAGGCATTGCTAATGATTCAAAGATAGCTGAAGCAATCAGTTAGAGACATTGCCTAAAAAGTATACTATTATATTAAGTGACATCTAAAAAGGTGCTCGGAGTGATGGGTCATTATGTTCAATTAAGGCTCTAATTCAACCACGAAACCACATAAAGACATGATTGCAGATGGTGTTTTGACAACATACTCTTCAGATATGTCTTCTGCTAACATTGCTAACAGACGCAGAGTTCTCTTTGAGTAAAAGCTGTAATTAAAGCCAAAGGAAATATCTTTATTGAGTGTACCAGACTGGTACACCAGGTGTAAAAATGTGAGACTACCAGACTCACATTTTTACACCTCTGGAATTGGAATTAGAATTTCCTGTAAATTTTAGGTAAACACACGTATTGATCATAACTCATTATAATCATTTAACAATTTAAATGTCTGTGTTAAGGTAACATGGTGTGTAATAATAACAGAGGTTGACTTTTATTTGGGATTCATTCATGTTGATATTACAGTTAAAATAAGGATTACTATTGCTAATACAGACATACCCAGAAAAGGAAACAGCAACAAAAACAGTAACTTCTTCAAACAGTAAAATAAAATGGTCCTGACAGCTGTGATGGACTTCAGGAGCCTGAGAGTGGTTAAGGGAGCACTATCCCCCCCGCGCGCACGCTTTACTAGGATGGGATCGGTACAGCATGTGTTTTTTTTTTATTTGTGGTTTCCATTAACTACTATTAAATTAGCAGCAAAATGCTCCAAACATTTGGGAAGGATTGCCAAGTTGTTATGGAGGCCTGTGTCCACCTACATTCCTTGTAGGTTCTTTATTTTACAACATAAAACACCTCGTGCTGACTGTTCTTGTGAACTGGTGCCATGAACATAAAATAAAACTTTGCAGTGGTCCTTTACAACAGTTCTCTTCTTACTGTTGTTTGTCAGTGGTTTACAGATATAGCACTGCGGCTTTAATGGCATGGTTGTGGCTGTTACCCAATTAAATGGGTACCAGAGTGCCTGGGAAGACCTTTAAACTGGGTGGGAAAAGTGCAGGTATTACCAATGGCTTTAAAAATAACATGTCATTCAGGTAAGGTGCTTCCTTGGTCCTTGCCTTGCAAATGGTGACCAAGGCAGGAAGGAAAAAGGTTTCCCACTCAGTATCAAAGGATGGTGAAAGGTTGGGGTTTTGTTATTATTATTTATTTATTTTTGTCGATTTTGTTCCATCAAAATAATCCACAAAATCTCTGAGTAGTCAGAGTTGGATTAAGGCTCTACTCTGTAAGGGCGTGGATTCTAATTTCACATTTGAATCCAAATCTAATACCAAATCTACTAAATCTAACAGTACATGAAGTAATTGGCAAAAATGGATAATAACATGAGAAAACACAAGAAAAACCGTTACTAAGTCATGGCTTGTATTAGGCAAGTCTTTCAAAAATAGAATTTTTGGACAAAACATATTTGCTTATTAATGATCAAGGCACTGACCTCTCAGCCCGTTGTTCATTCAGTGGTGCTAGTGTCAGTCATTATGCAAATGTCCTGTTTATAAGATTGGAAACCTGCAGTCAGCTGAGACTGAAGAAGTCACCTGGTTGAAAACATCCAGATGAACAGAATCAACCTTTGGGGCACATTTGCCTTTGTTAGGTCTGAGTAATGTGGGAACTAGTCAGAAAAATAGACACATAAAAGTAATAACAAAGTCTGTACTTTGATACATTATGTTGGATTTACTACCATTTATGTATAGTAACATATGTGTACAATTATGTTTTTACCTGTTACACTGATATTTGATATCAACATAACACTGATGTTTCATAGGTAAACCTAAAGACTCAAGGACTTTTAATGGCGGTTTATTGAAAGTGTTAACTAAATTAGCTGTCTGGCTCTGCCTGTATTGCGTTCTCATTGCCACTTTATATTGCTTTTTATTCCACTTCATGGATAAATCACTGACAAGTCAACCATCTTCTCCACATATCCACTCTGATGATAGAATCTCTTGTGTTAGCACATTGTACCAAGCTGATAATTTAAAATCCACAGACCATCAGTTAATTAGTGTTACAACACGGTTTATTAAGAAGCTACCAAATCTAATAGCAAATAGTACATGAAGCAATTGGCAAAAATAGATGAAAAACATGAGAAAACACACATTACTAAGCCAAGGCTTGTATTAGGTTAAGTCTCTAAAAATTTGAATTTTTGGACAAAACATTGCAGATAACTGTGACGTGTGGTTGTGATAGGTTGTCACAATCAAAAGGAGGGGTTGGTTTTAAGTTCTTCTTTCAGTATAAGTTTGGAAGCTTCGTTCAACATTAAAAAGACACAAAAACACAATAGTCAACCTACTACCAAACCACAGGGAATGTTTGAGAAGAGGAGGAGAAAGTGTTTGTGATTACTCTGGCTCTGTATGCTCTGTTCACATGGCATGAAACAACTTGTTAAGTTAAAGTGGAGAAATACAAAGGTGAATGGAAGCCTTGAATTTGCATGAACAACATGAAACATATCAATACATGTGCATTGATTATAAATTAAGTCAAACTACAGCTACAATTACCTGGCAGGGATTTCCTTGCACAATCATTGCAGCGACTCATTGGTATCACAGCTGGGGCGATCCCAGCGCATGCTGGCTTTTACTTGACAATGTTAAAAATAATGAAATTCTACATGTGTAATATTTAACAAATCAAAACAATTGTTCCTACTATTATTTATGTAATTCCAAATAATCCCTGGAATTATCAAAGCAACAGGAAAATAAGTGGGCTATAGTTAATTGATACATTTTAAAGCTAAATCTATAAAACAACTGCGTGTGGATACGTACAGTTCTGTTACATCTTTGCTGAGAACTTGACAAACAACTTTGCTGCCTAGGGGAAGGTGACTCACTCACACATTCATAACCACACGGAGTGACCTTAGAGCACCTGCAATACAACTTAATCCAGTGTTAATCCCGATCTCCACACCTTCAGCACCTCTATCTCTTCTCTGTAGCCTTTAAGTTCTACAGCACAAAGCTAATCCTGGCCTTTTCACAGGCAGGAAATGAGATATGGTACAACGCCCCAAATGTCTTTAGGTGTGTTCAACAAGCTCTGTGCAGTGAACTCTACAGCCTGACTTCCTGCTGAGGAGCCAAGAACTCCTCAGTTTCTGAGCAATATTTCAAAAATTCTACATTAAATTCTGTTGTAAGTCCAGATGCAAAAGTGGTTTATTTTTTAATATCGCCAGATGCTTGGAATTAATACTGTATAGACTAAACTCCTAATGCTGCATACACTGCTTTAAATGTGCTTTTGAATTATTTTTATTTATATCATCCATATTTTTCCTTTGGAAAACAGTTTCACTGGCTTAACTGGCATTCAGTGCAGAATGAATGAATCACTGGCCAACTGAAGTAAAGAAAATAATGCACAGACCTGTAACCATACAGTCATCTTTCTGTTACACAGAGGATTACTATCATTCAGTGTGTCCAGAATCTTTATAGGAAATTAGAAACTGTTTTAAAATAATCTACCTACAATACAGGATTATAGCTAACACCCACATAGTATTAATCCACGAGCCATATCCATTTATAGTGTGCCACTAAAATAACAGAATAATTTAGAAAACATATGTTAAAAGAACAGATTCAGTTGCTTTGCCTGTTGAAAGAGCAAAGCTGGTTGCTCGAGTACAGAGCTTGCTCCTGCACTATATCATGTGTATCATCATACATCATTTTCTCTTTTTCAGACCTTGCTCTGTAAAGATAGAGGTGGTTGTGTTGGAAAGTCACAGCAGATCAGGAATTTCTAAAATTCTCAGACCAGCTTATGTGACACCAACAATCACATTCAAAGTCGTTTAAATCATTTTCCCCCATTCTGATGCTCAGTTTGAACTTCCATAGGGGCAGACAGGTTGTTATGGCTACATAGAAAGGGTCATAGCGACCTGATTGGATATTTGAATTTAACGAGCAGATGCACAGATGTACCTAACCAAGCAGAAACACGGTCTCATGGTAGATCCTCACAAATGTTGTGTCAAGTGTAATTAAATGATTCTTTTTTCAGGACATGAATTTTTTCCACTTGTTAACTAAATAATTACCACTAATTTTTACATCTTTTTTCTTTTGTGTGTGTGTGCCCGTCCCTGAATGTGATTTTTCTGTGTACTGAATTGTGTCCATATTTATGATAATTCTCAGTCGACTTTTGGAGGTTGTTGGTGGTGGTGGAGAGATCAGTTTACCTCAAACACCAAAGACTCAGGTGATACATGGGACACATTTAAACACACATATTTATATTATTTTTGAATACATTAACAGGTAAAAATGTATTGCTCGGTTAAGGCAACGAGACTGCGGTGTCAGAATTAGTATATGAAATCTTCTGGGCTGGGCTCAAAATGTAATACAGCCGATTACCTTAACACTGGTACTGGACGAGTACTTCAGTATCAGTATTGGAACTGTAAAACATTGCAGTGCATCCTTAGTTCTGGTTTTGGACACATTGCAGCCAGTTCTCTTTGCTATTCTTGCTAAAGAACTGAATGTGCTTTCCTGCTGTCTGACCTACTATATCAAGGGGGAACAGAACTAAGAGTAGAAGCAACCATAGGTCTAACACAAGTGATAATGTTAGTAGTGTCAGTAACTAGCAGTAATAGCTATAGAATCAGCAACAAACGTGTCCCATTTTCCTGCTGTCTATACCTGAATTACCTCACAGTAACAAAAGGAGAGCAAAACACCTTTCTTTCTTCCTCTTTCCCTTATTCCCATTTCCCAAGGTGACCCCTCTCTCCCCCCCTCCTATCCGCCTACTCCCTCTTTCCATCACACACTCTCCTAATACTCTGTCAGTCAGAAAAGAGCCTGCTGGAAACGCGAGTGAGAGGTGCTTGCGTATGTGCGGGCATTAGCTGGTGTTTGTGTGCGCACGCGGTTTGCATGAATATGAGGGGAAGGTGACGAGTTGGAGAGTTAGAAAGAGAAAAGAGGGAAAAGAGGCAGGGGTAAAACAGAACTGCGGAGGGATGACAAACGGAGGGAAAGGAGAAAGGAAAAAGGGAGGCTGGGGAAATGATTGCTCTAATCACAGGTTGCAGGTTGATGTGTTGTCAGGAGCTGCTGTTAACCTGTCAGTTAACCTGTGTGTGCATAGGTCTAGACGTAAACCTTTAAAATACTGGCTGAAGGAGGGAAGTCATGACATGTTTACACAGAAGACAAATAACTACCCCTTTCTCCTGCGCCTGTCTCAGTCAAATCAGTCAGAATCAATTCTGTGGCGATATGCGCGACTGTTGTACCTCTATAAACCATTAGGAAGGGATCCATTTCTATCATCACATCTTTTAATCTCTGGATTTTGTAATTTTGCTCTGTGATTTGTTTTGTCCCTATCTGTGTTATTGGAGGTTTTATAGTGATTGCACAATGAGAATCTACCCTTGACTCTGCTTTTCAAATACAGATGGTTTGGAATCTACACAAGGGCTTATTTAGGCATTTGCACTGAAGGAGTTCATAAGCTCTACAAAATAAATAAATAAATAATCAGTCATTTGTGTGTAATGTGTAGGCCAGGGGCTCTTAAGAAGCAATGATTTTCTTAGGGCATTGTCCTGTTGGAAAATGTACCGATGGCCCTAGAAAGCTCAAAGTAATGGGATGTTTTTTTACTACTGTTGCTGTGGCAACCGTCCTGATTCCCCTCATTTCTGAAGTCGACTAATCCAAACATTAAGATTTCTAATCTTTAACATTTTTAAACTTTGATTAATTTCACTCTGTGATAGTGAATCAAAGAGCTGCCAGTCACTTCCTGTTTTTAGTACATAAAGGATTTTCAGGATCTTGGCCAGTGTCTCTTTTAATTTACTTTCTCAGACCAAGAGCCTTACACCCATCCCAAACCTCCCCGGCCACCTGGGTCAGGTCCACCTACCTAGGTGACATTAACTTTAATGTCATGACCCATTGGCTACACTTCATAGAATGGTCTGTTTTCCACAACGGTTAGGGTTTTACCCTAAACGCTAAAAAAAAAAGACGAGAATTTGGTTTCACTAGATCTGCCTTCGTTCCAAATAAACCAGAACTGTAGCTTAAAGCACTGATACTAAATCCCCATTGTTAATATTGTATCTGATGTTTTCCATTTCCCTCTTCTGTCAGAACCGATCTAAATTTCTGGGGCTACTTCAGTAAATTCCATCATTATTTGGGCTCAAAGTCCTAACAGCTGTCCGTGGCCATAGTTTGGTCACTAGATGTTTATAGCTGTGTCCCAGCTCTGAATGCCTCTGGATTTATGTGCCGCTTCATACGGCTTCTCTCTCCTTCTGCAGCATTTTGTAACCTCGCTCACACTTCTTTTGCTGGCTAGTACCACTCTACCATACACCCCCCCCCCCACACACACACACACAGGCGCTCTTTATTTTATGTCTCTTTTTAGTATTCATGTGGTGCAGCATACGTCTTTTCACCTTCTGTATTTATGAAGTGTTCACTGGCCCCCTCGTGCTCTCACTAGTAAAGTGCTGTATGTGTCCTTTATGCTTGCATGAAATGACACATCCTCAGCACACACAGATACACTGGTCAGGGTTAGATTGATGAATACAGCGGACTCTTTCTATAAGACCTTATGTGATGTGTGTGGTCATTATGCTGAAGGCTTCCCGCTGTCTCATTCACTGCCATTTTAATGATATTTAACCTGCCGGGCCTTTTGAAAGCGGGGCCTCGTCACATATTCATTTGCACTGACACGCAAAAAGCATGCATGCAAATGCACACCAGCAGAGTCATGATTTGGTGCACTTACTTTACCCTTGCCACTTTTATCATTAACTCAAGCCTCTGTGCACCACGGGGTGAGGGCAGCTCACTCATTAATTTGTCTTTCTAACATTATTAGCAGTATTTCACCTCTACCATTATCTGCCCTGTAGATCTGCTATCCCCAGCTGTATTCATAATTAACCCCCCAGCTTCCATACTGATAACTGTTAAATATGATATGCTCCAGCTAAGCGAGACTTTTTTCACTTCAGCCCTTTTTGAACTAAGATTTGTTTTAATCTTTCAGAAGTGTAATCCTTAGAGAGGCGCAGATTAAAGATCAAGTTGTAAAGTTTAAACTCACCCCAGTAGTTTGACTGACATGTGTATGCCAGCGTTTCAAAGTTGTATAGTGAATGAGTAACAGATGTGTAAACGTAGAACTGGACTCCAGATAAAAACTGTCAGAAACAACGAGCACCTCAATAGAAACTCTGCCAAGGCAGCTCGCTCTCTGAGCATTATTTACTTGTAAGGGAGTGTTACATGCTATATTTATTTAGGTTTTTGTTCTTTTTAATGTACTTTAAAATATTGTAGCGCAGTAAAAACTAAAAAAGCATTTCCTAGCGAAAATGCATGTGAATGCTCAAAATGTAAAGATTGTCTGAAATGCTTAAAAATATTTGAAATATTCAAAGTTGAACTTGTTCAATGAGCTTCACTGCGTAAGATTACCAAAACCTCAGCCAGCTTAAGTGTAAATACCTGAAAATGTGCTAAATAAAAGCCAAAAATGTACCTAAACTGAGCTTATGTCTGTGAAGGTTCTCAGTCATCCAGGTCATCGTAGCCAAAGGAGCTTGCAAAGAAAAGCGTCTGGACTTCTTTAAGTTGCTTGAAGATGTTTCACCTCTCATCCGACAAGCTTCTTCAGCCTAAACTGAGCTTCATTTTCTGAACTTTGGTTTGTCAAAACAGAAGGAGATGTTACTGAAGCAGGATGTGTTTTTTGTATCTGTGCCACTAAAATTGGTGGCTGTTTTGGGTTTTGGCCTCAAGAGTGGAGAAGAATTAGCATTGGCAAGTGTAGATGGACTCAGGCTCCAAGTTTAAACTCGATGAATCACAGCTACTTTTTGATGTATATATTTTACAAGTAGGGCAAAAAAGTTTGGGCATGAAAGAAAGACTTTTTTCCCGATAATTTTCCATCCTCTGTGTTTTCTGCTTGTGATGTCATCATGCAGAGGAGGGATGTCACGACTGGGCGGCCAACACAGGTAAGTGGACCCAAATGCAGACACCACATGGAGGATCGGAGGTATAGTGCAAACGAACAATTTGGCACTCAAAAGTGGCACATAATGAAAGAGGGGAATGCAACAAAACACAACACATGAACTAAGGGTGAGAGGGAAAACACTTGACCTCTGAATATAAACTACCTACTAACGCAAAGCTTCATATTATGGTACTAAAAATCTGATTTAGACTGGCAAGAACTAAAAGACAAGACTATTACTAGGGATGCTGTGAATGTAAACAAAGCTATGTAACACAAGGCCTGGCTAGAACAATCTCAATAATTGTCAAACAAGAAAACAAGAATCAGAATCATCAGTCTAAAGGAAGAAGTCTTTATCTGGCTGGGAAAAACAGCCTGGGCATGATACTAGGTATTTCCCGGAGCAGGCACACGAGGTACAGGATTACAGGGTTTCTCTCTGAGTCACTGTAATGAAAGGTGAGCAGAGTCAATGCGAGCCCCACGCAGCAGTCTGTGGAGTGGAGGCAGCAAAATGCAGTCTTACTTGTCTGGGTAGAAGGCGAGGCTTGCAGGGGAATAGAGGTCCGGGTGAGGCTAAACCAGTTTGTGTACACTCACTATGAAGTGTTGGGCAGGGAGGCAGGTGAGTTGCACCGAGAATAGAAAACAAACCAGCGACGGGAAGTAGAGTGGTTACTGACAGCAAGATCCAACCTCTGTGAAGCTGCAGAGGCAAGTAGACAGGGTTAGCTTGAGAACACTAAAACAGGATTTACTGAGGTATGACTTTTACTAACATGGGTTAGCTGACGTTCCAGCGAGGAATCTTCTTCTTCCTTGTTTTTAACGACGGTTGGCAACCAACGTAAAGGAGCATTACCGCCTCCTACTGTTCCGGAATATGGGTCAGACAGTGAGCTTACAATCTGTATCCAAAAACAAAACAAAAATGAAACAAATCAAACACTCTTTCATAAACACCTATATCCTTCAGAAACCCCACCAGTTCTCTCACCTGTGCCCTACTACCCTCCAACACACTCTTCAGATTAAAGTCCCCAATTCCCCACTCCTTCAATCTATTCTGCAGAACTCTCCTCTCCACATCATAGCCCCTGCACCGCAGTATTACATGCTCTACCGTCTCCTCCTCCTGGCACACTCCACAAAGCCCCGTCTCATGTTCTATCATCTGTAGTGTTTTATTTAATGCACAATGTCCCAGTCTAAGCCTGGTAATGGCCACCTCTTCTCTCATATAACCCCTATGCACCCTAAACTCTGTCACCTTCTTCTTAAGATGGTACAATTGCCTGCCGTTACTCCCTGAATCCCACCGCTTCTGCCACTCCTTAACAACCTGTCTCCAAACAATACCTTTTGCTTCAGATCTGCTGCTTTTAATTTCCATCTCAGTCCTATTTATAGTCAACGCTCCTTTTGCCAACCTATCCACCTTTTCATTTCCACTAATTCCTACATGAGCTGGCACCCAAAGAAAGTGAATATTATAGTCTCCAAAATAGTATACAGCATACCCTGCCTTGTCTTTGAACAAAATGATTGTAGACTTGAAACAACAGCTGCCGAGTCAGGACATACCACCTGCCTGATTTTTGAACACTCTACCCATTTCAATGCTACCAAAATTGCTACCATTTCAACCGTGTACACTGCCAGTCCATCCAAAGTGCGTCTGTTTATTTCAATATTTTTTCGATGGAATTACTATTCCAAACCTTGTAATTCCAGTATCTGGACTTTTAGCACCATCCGTGAACACATGAATACACTCAGGGTATTCATGCAAGCTGTGAAAATGAAATGTTGAAACAAGATCAACTCTTCCTTTCAATTTTCTCTTCAGATCCAGCATGTACCAGTCCACAGGAGGATCCTTCTGACTTCTTCCATACTCCCAGCATTCCAAAAGTACCTCCTTTGTGGGATGTGCGTCACCATGACCACCAAGATGAACCCAGTAATTCACAGATACTTGCTTCTTCCTAAGATTTAGGGGCATTTCTCCCATCTCCACCTGTAGGGCCCTGACCGGAGACATTTTAAAAGCTCCACAGCACACTCTAAGGGCTTCCGATTGTAGAACATCTAAACGGTTCAGCACAGAAGGAGCTGTTGAACCACATGCACACACCCATAATCAAAGACCAATCTAATTAATGCCTGGTAAAGTCTTTTCAAAGCAGAAGAGCTCGCTCCCCAACACCTCCCAGCTACACACCTCATAACATTAATAACTTTTTAGCATTTGGTTTCAATCCGGTCAATCTGCTCCCTCCATGTCAGTCTTGAATCAAACACAACACCTAAGTACTTAAAAGAGCTCACTTTCCCAATTACCTTGTCATACAGTTTCAATGTCATGTCCCACTCACTGTTCTTTTGGTAAAGAACATCATTTTTGTTTTTTCCACCAAAAACCTGAATCCTCTGTCCAATCCCCACTCAACCACCATATTTACAGCATCCTGAACCTTGCCCACTAGGTGCTCAATATTTCTTCTTTTTCCATAACACACCATCATCAGCAAACAAAGACCTCCCAATTCCCCCAGGAACATCAGGAAAAACATCATTGATCATTATAACAAAAAGCAGGGGACTAATCACACTGCCCTGTGGCGTTCCATTCTCAACCGTGCACTGATTAGAAATTGTAGACCCAATTTGCACTTGGATCTTCCTACCAGATAAAGTCTTGGATCCAATTGATTGTCCTGCCACCAATACCCAACTTATGCAACTTGATTAAAAGCCCATCCCTCCACAACATATCATATGCCTTTTCTATGTCAAAAAACACTACCAAAACAGACTCTTTATTGGCCTGTGCTTTCCTAACAACAGTCTCAAGTCTAATAGCATCAGTTGTGTTCCGAGCTGTCCTGAAACCACTTTGATAATTGAGCTGGAAAGAAAAGCGGCTTTAGCCATTATCATACGTTCCATCAACTTTCACACATTTGATGGTCTGTAGCTATCTGGTTCAGATGGATCCTTCCCGGGTTTTCTTATTGGCACAATAACAGCCTCCTTCCAAGTACTTGGGAGCTCACCCTTAATCCAGACTGTGTTAACCAAACACAGCAGTTCATTAAGCGCTTTCGTACCAAGGTTCTTCAACATTAAATAACAAATTTGATCCTTTCCCGGGGCTGTGGGCTTCGTTTTTTGAAGTGCTCTCACCATTTCCTCCAGAGAAAACACTGCATCCAAACTACTATCTATGTGCGCCTTTCTTACTAGAGCCTCCGTGTTTTAGTTTGGCACATTCTGTCTTTTCCCAACACTGATATGTTATCAGAGCTATGAATCTTAGCAAAAGTTTTCACCATACTACTACTTTTCCTGAGCTGTTACAAAGTTCTGTTGGCCTGAGGATAGAACTGGGTAATCCCATTCCCGTCGGTCACCTCCCATTCTTCTGATCATGCCCCAGAACTTCCCCACTGGAGTGGTTCTTCCTATTTTAGAACAGAACAACCTCAACTGCTCCGTTTTGCTTGTCTAACTGTTCTCCTGACCACTGCCACTGCGTTCCTGTATGCAGTCAGAGCTTGCATGTTAAGGGTTCTTTGGAGAAATTTAAACTCCTTGTTTCTTTCCTTTACAGCAATTCGACATTCCTCTGTCCACCATGGCACCAAAGTCCTACTTTCCTTGCCTTTACTGGTCGGGATTGAGGCCTTGGCGGCTTCCATAATTACTTCGATAAACTGATTATTCATTTGATCAACACTACCAGACTCATCAACCTTGTCAATCGTTTTCTCACATAGTTTTTGGAATTTTGTCCAGTCAGCCCTATGAAAACTCCACTTCTTATGCACCTCTCTTAGAGATACCTGTATCTTCCCTCCAACATCACAGAAAACGGGATAGTGGTCACTTCCTATGGTAGTGTCTGTTCTGATGGTCCACTGACTCATTCCTGCAAGCACAGTTGAGACCAGAGTTAAATCCAAAACCGACTCTGTTACATTATCAACATTACATCTGGTCCCCCTACCATCATTCAGGCAAACCAAATTGCATGTATCCATCAATTCCTCAATTACCTTACCATTTTTATCTGTGTGTGTGCCTCCCCACACTCTGCTATGGGCATTAAAATCACCACACCAAATAACTCTACGACAGTCACTTCCTTCATTTGAACAAAGACGCGGCAGCTCCAGTCTGGTGCAAGGATTGTAGAAATTGACAATAACATTAACAACACGGTTTATTCCTGTCCCAAACTTCAATAGCTATATACCCCAAATCATTGCCTTTACCCAGGAGTCTATATGGACTATCTTGTTTGACAAACATTGCACACTGCACACTGCACACTGCAACACCCAACACCCAACACCCAACACCCAACACCCAACACCCAACACCCAACACCCAACACCCAACACCCAACACCCAACACCCAACACCACGGTCCTCCAGCAAGGAATGTTTGAGAACGTTGGTCTTAAGAGCCTGCCAGCTAATTACACACAGGTGCCACAAACGAGGGGGGTGTGGTGACTCTGCCCAGTGATGGATTCACTGGCACGCAGGAAAACCCAGCACTCACCCGGACCATGACAAGGGAAAATTTCATAAAAAAAAAAAAAAAATACATTCTTGATAAAACCTCAAACTGTCGCTGTTTGAAAACTGTAAAAGACATAAAAAAAAAATCAAGCAATACCTTAATAGTGTGAGGTCTTGTGACTAGTGGTGTGCGGATCAATAGTGAAATATCGACTCCTACGATAACAGCTATTTATGTTCTAGAATCGATTCTCATTTTAAAATATCGATATTTTAGTAATTTGGAGTAAATTTGTAGTTTATCATTAACAGGAACACAGTGGAAAGAAACGATATCATTTGGATCGTCTAAATTGGAAGGAACTACTTCCTCTTCCACCTTTCATAGTCATATGTGAAATACGGCTGCATAACTGTGTCGCAGCCCCTTGGCGTGCACACTCACAACAATGGCTGAGCGTAAACTGTGTTATGTGTGCCACAAACAGCCGAGACGTGGTTTGTGATACATGTGGCAAGACAGTGAGGTGTTGTGGCAACACCACTAACCTTGTAAAACACCTCAGAGTAAATCATATCACAGAATATGACGAGCTTGTGTAGAGGTGAGCTGAAGAGGGACAGGTGTTGCTGGGGGGAGACAGACGTCTCTTGCAGAGTCCTTTAGTGCTGCAGGCAGGCAACATGTTCAAACTTCAGAACTTCAGATTTTTATTTCTGTATAACAATTCTGCATTATTATTCATTAAGAGCAAGTAGTCTGATGTCCTGTAATGATTATGAAGCTATAATTTGAAATACAATAAAACATTAAATTTTTGTACAAAGTATCTGTATCGGATCAGTATTGTTGATACCACCCTGAATTTTACTTGGTATTCAAGTGGTATCGCACATCACTACTTGTGACCTGTTTAAAGTTTTAATTTTTTCTCCAGCTCACAGTATGTTGAACTAGTTAAGTTTCAGGTAGGGTGGGTTTGAAGCTTTCTCCATTCATTTGTACAGCATTCACATTAACAAGAGCAAAAATGTCAAAACTTATCTCATGCCAACATGTTACAGGATACACTGTCATTTTAAAAAAACGTTTATGGTTTTATTATCACTTTGACCTTCAGATTAACTATTTACCTTGAAGGAGAGGTCAGAGGTCAAAGTGACATGACTTTTTAAATCTTTATATGTTACTTGACAAACACACCACACTTGTAAGAATCATAGTTTCTAAGTCTTATGACTTTTTGTCAATTGGCCTTGAATACCTTAGTGTATGTAAGCCAAATTTGAATAGATTGTTAACATGACCCCACTCTTCACCCCTACAAAGTTTTATCAGAATTAATTCAGAATTTTATACGCTATCATGTTTACTGTTCTGTGTTTTATTTACAAGAAATAATATTTTAATTTGATTTGTTTAATTAGATTAATCTGATGTACAGTACAGTGCAAATATTTTAGGCAGGTGAGGAAAAAAAAATGCTGTAAACAAAGAGTGATTTCAAAAGTGGAAGTGTTCATTTATTTTCATCAATCAACAAAATGCAGTGAATGAACAAAAGAGAAATCAGTATTTGGTGGGACCACCCTGTGACTTCTTCTAGGTACACTTGCACACAGTTTTTGAAGGAACTCGGCTGGTAGGTTGTTCCAAACATCTTGAAGAACAAAGGACAGATCTTCTGTGGATGTAGGCTTCCTCACATCCTTCTGTCTCGTCATGTAATCCCAGACACACTCCATGATGTTGGGATCAGGGAGTGTGTCTGTGGGGGCCGTACCATCACTTCCAGTACTTCTTGTTCTTCTTTACGCTGAAGACAGTTCTTAAGGACTTTGGCTGTGTGTTTGGGGTCATTGTCCAACTGCAGAATACATTTGGGGCCAATAAACAATCATTTCTATTTATTTTTTGTTTTACTATATTTTATTAATATTTTGCTCTTTACTATTTTTTCTACTGTACCATTCTGCTGAGCGACATCTTCTGCTCGTCAAATACATTTCATTGCAATGTTAACCCTGTGCTAAATTGCATATGACAAATAAAACTAAAATCATTCTTTGTTTACAGCAATTTTTCACACCTGAACAGTACTGTACTTTCTAAGCTTATGTCAAACATGGATGACGCTTTTGACTGTATTTATAAAGGATATGCAATAACAAGCTGGAATAATATACAAGTGTTCCAGTTAAAAGGAACTGTGTACTGTTTGTGCTAAATTAGTTTCCTGTTTGTTGCTTTTACAGCAGCTCTGGGTTTCTGTTGACAACAACAGATATTAGAATCGTATCTCTGGTGCCTCTCTCAGTTGTTCATGTTCACAATTATTGATTTGGTTCCCTGAAGAATATATGTAATTACAGAAATCATTATGTGTAAGTGTTATTACCCTATAAGTTGCGGACTGAGGCAAAATCTTGCACCATCTATCTGCATTTATAATAGTGGAATCTAACTGGCAGGAGTGCCATTTTGTCATCACAAAGCAATCAGCCAAATTAAAACTTTTGCAGCCAGTGGAATATGAGCTTTGGGATGAGAAATCAATAACACAGTTCCAGATTCCTCAGTTTGGTCCTTCCAGATGGGCGATTATGGCAAAATGTTCTTTGTGTACACAAACATGAAAACAGAACTGCGTGGACATTATGTAGCAGCTGAATAGCCTGAGACACCAATGTTATTAAAGGCAATTTTGCAAATTTCATGTCACCACTGAATGTGGCATGACTTCAAATCAAATTATCAAATGTGCGTAAGAACTGACAATATATTACCACCACTTGCATAGCTGGTAAACCAAGTAGTGCAAGGATTGGGCAAACTGCTAATTTGCTAACTATCAAGAAAAATACAAAATGAAAAATACAAGTGTCAGTTATGCATACAGTAATTGAATGGCTTGTTGATTATCTGACAGGAAGACCACAATATGTGCGTCTTCAACACTGTGTGTCTGACAAGGTGATCAGCAACACAGGGGCACCACAAGGGACTGTCCTCTCGCCTTTCCTCTTCACCGTCTACACCACAGACTTCAGGCACTGCACAGAGACCTCCATCTTCAGAGGTTTCCTGATGACTCTGTGGTGGTTGGATGCATCAGTGAGGGTGCTGAGAGGGAGGCAAAGGTGGTGTGAGCAGAATCATCTGCAGCTGAACATGACTAAGACCAAAGAATTGATTGTGGACTTAAGGAGGACTTTAGGAAGCCCTTGACCCCTGTTTCAATCCAGGAGGTCGATGTGGACTTTGGGATG
Organism: Simochromis diagramma; assembly: GCF_900408965.1. Taxonomy (NCBI): domain Eukaryota; kingdom Metazoa; phylum Chordata; class Actinopteri; order Cichliformes; family Cichlidae; genus Simochromis; species Simochromis diagramma. The sequence goes on from NW_024387049.1 coordinate 2,436,569, forward strand.
AGTGTATGTCTGCGTGTGTATATATGTCTGTGTGTGTGTGTGTGTGTCCAGAGTTCAGCTGAGACAGTGTTCTTCGCCCTGCCAGGCTAAGTAAACAGTCTTCCAACCAACCCAGGTGGCCTTGCATGGAATGGGAAGGAACAGTCTAAACACAGTCGTTATCAGGGTGTTGTTGTTCAGCTCCAGCCTTGAGACCGCAGCTGGCGCCGAAGGGGTATCCGCATGAAGTGATGGTGGCTTACGATCTGTGATGTTGTCATTCTTGTGCTCAAAGAGCCGATTCTGAGAACTCACGACCGCAGTATGCTGCTCAGAGCAGGGAAGCTAAGGGAGAGGAGGAGGAGGAGAGGAGAAAAGTGTGACCGCCTTCGTCAAGAGCAACATAACTGTGTTTGTGTTCCATTTTGCATGACTGTAGTCGGCTGTAAATGGTCCAGAAGTCCCACGTACATGGCCTTTTCTTTTTTTTCTTATCTTTTCATCTTTGCCCCATTGGATAATTCTATGATTTCACCTTGTATTTTATGAAGCACTTAGAGTCTTTACCCTTTCAAAAGTACTAATACAGGTAAACAAGAAAATGCTTTACAGAACACCAAATATGGATTTTAAAGTGAATAATCTGAAATATATGCCAGGTTTTAATGTACAGTGTGTCCTCAATCCAAATCTAAATAATAACCATAAATTCACATTTAAACCCTGCAGGGTCTCCTCACTCTACCAGTGAGCTTGGAAGGAGAAGTTGTAAGAATTATGTACAGTATTTAAGTCCAGGAATGAACGTGGATTCACACAGACAGTTTTGCAGTCACTTTTGTACGAGCATGCTTAAACTTTGCACACATAGTTGTGGGCATACACATACTCACACATCAGCATGCACAATGTATCTTGGAGCCTAAAGGTTGGGCCTGCCCTGAGGGTTGCAGAGATTATTATGGGCCATAGAGTGAGAGAGGGTGAGATGAGCCTCCGATGCTCTAAAAATGGAAAAAATTCCCAGTCTAACAATCCTTAGTCATTTTTACCTGCACTTAAATGAATTAGGGTTCCACAGAAGTAGCCTAATGGGCTCAAATGGAGCCTTTTTTCCATATCCATTTGTAGTTATTGTATTCACTTCATGCATACCAAGTAATTCCTTCGGTACAAAAACCTGCTGTTGGAGTATTTTCTGTTTCAAGAATGTCAGGTAATTATATATATATATATATATATATATATATATATATATATATATATATATATATATATATATATATATATATATATATATATATATATATAATTCCTTCTAACTAGCCTGTGCTATGGAGACCTGAGCCACAAAACAGCATGGTCTATTGTGTTTTACATGGTACAGTGCTGTTATAGTGGCTCTCACACTTCACTGTATGTGTTTAAATATAGCTGAAGGCCTTTCTTTCACCTCACATTAGTGTGTGACCTGTATCTGAGTCTGACACCCGATCCGTGGGTTATGCAAGAGTGGGATAGAAATGATCTTGATCGTGTCTATTTTCTGATTGGATCTCAGTATGTCTGCCACTTTAATGAACACAGAATGTGCATCCCAGATCAGGTTTTAATACTTTTTTGTTAATTAGAAACAGCAAGTTGCACCTACTGTGTACTTCCTATGAAGAACCAGCCATTAACCCTTTACTCCTTAAAACATGAAACAATTGTCAAACATACTGTAACTCATTTTTGGAAAATGGAGTGTTTATCAAACCTTCTGACAAATTATGATAAAAAAAATAGGAATGTGCATATCAATCAATCAATCTTTATTTATAAAGCACTTTTCATACAAAAAATGTAGCACAAAGTGCTTTACATGGTTAAAAGCAGCCCACCCCACCCCACCCTCCAACTCACTCCCCACACTCTCATTAACATAAACGATCATGAATACCCCCCCCCCCACACACACACACACACACACCCACACACACGCACACTTAAAGAGTAAAATTGAGCTGGGTACGCATGAGCCAAGTGAGGAAACACTATCACAGGGAGCCGTCTGCACCGGGAGCCGGTCACAGACCGCAGCCTCCAGGCTGGGCACACAGCAGGAGGGAGGCAAAGAAGCCCCCCAGCCAGGCTGAGAGGACCCCCAGAGCCCCAGCAGCCACGGTCAATAACAGCCCCGGTGCAGAGAGCCCCCTCCGAGGAAACACTGGAGATATGACCCAATAGGATATATACAGGGTAAAAAGATAAAATAAATAAGAACGGGATACAATATAAATATAAATATAAATAGAGTAAGAAGATAAAAAACGAATAAGAGTAAAATCAATAAATATTAAGTAAAAGCTAAATTAATAAATAGAATAACAGGATAGAATAAATAAGCATAAAATAAATAAGCGTTAGGTGAAAGCTATGGGCTTTAAATTGTGTTATATATGCTGCAGCCTGCGTTATTATTATTATTATTTACTTTTTTTTTTTTTTTACAAGTTATTGTTAAAAATGTATTGTGCAATTTTTTAAACTAGTTTTAAACTGCAGTTTATCTCTTTAGTAATAATTTTAATGTATCAGTACCTATTAATCTGAGTGAGAAACCATGTTTTACAGAAAGCTAAGTAGAGCGGAGGAACTATCTTTTGCTAACTGGCACTGAACAATAAAATGTGAAATATTATTGTGGTAAAATCATTGGTCTATGCATTTTTGCTCTGGAAAAATGTAATACTGACAAAATATCTCTGTAAAAAGATCATTCTACAGTTTTCATCACTTACAATTATTGTCAATAACCATTTGGGGACAAACCATTAAGGCTCTGTCCTTTACAAAAAGGACAAATGGCACCCACTGAAATAGTAAAACTCATTTTCTTATGAAGGTTTAAAAGAGTTTGCTAAAAACTCAAAATAATAAGCAGCACTGTGAATATAGCCGAAACAACTGCTCATTTTTCTTCCTGCTCCTCTGTTAAACTGACAGTTATTGAGTGATAGTTATGAAGCTTGGACTAGCCATATTGCCTAATAAAACACTGTGCAGCAGTGCTTAGTCAGTGGCTTGCCATGGATAATTGTAAACAGTATGTGTTCATTTAGATGCACACTTCATTAATCTGACTCCAGCATTAAAGTGATGCACACATACTGTCATTAACAGGCAAATATGACTGCACAAATATGCTATTAACACACACATTGCTCTGCTTTCATTTAGCTCAACAGCAAGCTTGTTTGAATGTATTGTACTTCCATTTAATTAAAACTGTATTCAATTATAATGATGGTGGTAACATTTTTAATGTAAATACATCCACACCAGTGGATATATGGAGGCAATCCACCTTAAAAGAGATAAAGAAATAATGTTAAAATAATCACCTGAATACCTTTTAATGTAGGCTTTAAGAACGACAGCAACAGTACGGTTTTAATGATTCTGTGATGCGACAACTTCTTTACTGCTGTTGTTGTATTCTTTTATGAATTTGACTGGAAAATATATTTAAAATTTGATGTGAGTTTTCAGCATTTTCAGGGTTAACTTCTCCTGCACACCACCCTGTATTCACCAAACTTCAAATTGCCAACATCTGGGTGACATCTCATGACATCTTTGCATATTTACATGTTTCTGATAATCAATTTTCAATTATTAGACAAAGATAAAACATATAAATACAAAATGCTACTTTTAAAGAATTATTTCATTTGATAAGGGCTAAAAAACCAAACTGGCCTGGCTCTGTGTGTAAAAGTAATTGCCCCCTAAATCTAATAGTTGCTGGTTGGCAACAACAGCTGTTATCAAGACTCTGCAAAAACTGTTATTGAATCTTTCACATTTCTGTGGATAATTTTTTTCTCTTTGCAGAATTGTTTTAATTGAGCCACATTGGAGGCTGAACAGCATCAACATCCTGTTTAAGGTAATGTCAAAGCACATCAGAGTTAAGGTCAGACTTTGACTGAGCCACAGCAAAACCTTCATTTTGTTTTGTTTGGGGTTTTTTTTTAGCCATTCAGAGGACTTGCTGGTTTGAATCATTGTCCTGCTGCATAACCCAAATGTGCATGACTTTCCAGACATGAACTGATGGCTGGACATTCTCCTTCAGGATTTTATGTTAGAGAACAGAATGGATGGTTCCATCATTTATAACGAGGCATCCATAGCCTGAAGAACTACACCACCACCATGTTTGACTGCTGGAGTGACGCTTATTTCTTCTTTAATGAAATGCTCTCTTATTTCTTATGCTGATATAACAGGACTCATACAGAGCTTTGCAAATCTTCCAAAAGGTAAACTTTCCTAAAAGTTTTTTGGAAAATGTGAAACATAACTTTGTTCTTTCTGGTCAGCAGTGGTTTTGAAAGGTTTCAGTGGATGCCATTTTTGCCCAGTCCCGTTATTATTGTTTGATGATGAACACTAACCGTAGCTAATGTCACGGTTGGACGGTCCTCCCCGGGCGATCTCTGATTTTGGTGTTTGTTCTCTCACTGTTTCTCCTTTGTTTGTTTATGGAAGTTCACGCTTCTGGGGAGGGCGTGGCTCGGACGGCCCTCCACCCGGAAGCTCCTCCACGCGACTGTGGACTCACCTGTGCTTGATCGCTCTGCCAGCTGCTTCTAATCTGCCTCCATCTTACAGCTGTGGTGTTTAAGGAAGATGCGTGGCGATAGTCGACGTTGGATTATTATTCCAAGCAGGTAGCGTTGGTTACTTAAAGGGAAGAAGATTGTATGTTTAATAGCTCCGCTAACTCTGTGTTTCCTTTCTTCTCATGGAGTTTTTCTTGGAGAGGAGGATCGGGAAGCACTACTCACACATGGGATTGCACGGACGAAGTAGCACTGGAGATTAAAGAGGAACACCTTAGGATTGCACCATTAACTCTTTATGGCACCTTCTTTGGACACTGTAAATAAACGCACTGTTCTCCCTGTTAACCAGAACTCTGCATTTTGGGTCCTCTTTCTCCTGCAACCGTGACAGCTAATTCCCAAGGCCTGCATTTCTTTGGATGTTGTTCTGGGTTCTTTTGTGATCAGTTGATGTGCTCTTGGAAAATTTTGGTAGGCCTCCTCGCATCAACTTCTGGGAAGATTCACCATTATTGGATGTTGTCTCCATCTGTGGATGGCTAAAGCCTTAGAAGTGGCCTTATAACCCTTTTTAGAAGTCATTGACTTTGGCTACGTTCACACTGCAGGTCTGCCGCCATGCTTTCTCATTTGTCTTCTCATAGGATCAAAAAAGTTGGATTTGATGCGCTTTCGCCTGCAGTGTAAACGTAGCCTTTGCCTCTGTTGTGGAAAATTTAACAATAACCTGCAACACACCCAGTGAGCTTGATTTGAAGTGGGTTTAATAAACACATTGCAAAGTGAAGAGAACATCCCAGTGAAACACAAGGACCATCTCTGAATTGTGGCCACCGCCCTTACATCTTATATACAGAGACAGACAAATAACATCCTCAAACTCTTACATGTTGGCCCCTCTCACGGGGGGGGGGGGAATTATGACCTTGTTTTCTGCTTGGCCGTCACCTAAGGATTCAAGGATTTACATCCCTGATGAGCAGAAGGAGTCCCACTGTAGTCCACTGTAATCTGTTTAATGTCTCCCATTACAACGGCCTCACTGTGTTAACGTTCCACATGCATGTAAACTAGTGGCAGGAGTGCTCTTACTACAGTAAAGTGAGAAAGTGATATTACTATAACTAATGTGATGTGATTAAATATGTGATTAATACATGAGAAAAGAAATCTGCCACCACACCTCTTAGTGCTGTCACGGTCCTGGGCCCCCGCCACCCGCCCTGGGTTGTTTTCTGTTTGGTTTTGTTTTTCTGGTTTTGGGTTGTCTGGAGCCAGCCCTTAAGGGGGGGGTACTGTCACGGTCCTGGGTCTCCTGACCCAGCGTTTTTAGTTCTTTGTGATGTTTGTATTATTGTACTTGTGTGAGTTATTCTATGGTTTCTAGTTTCGATCCCTTGCCCTTCATGTTTCTCTGTGTCCCCTCTGTTCTGTGTAAGTCTGTGTCTGCATGTTTGAGTTCCCCTCTGTGTCTCTCGGTTCTTAGAGTCCTCTGCCTTATGGTTTATGTCTCTGTGTTTCTTAGTTGCTGTCTCCACTGTGTCAAGTTCGCGTCTCTGTGTGATCCTTCCTGTTTTACTTTGAAGGTCCGTGTCTTATGTGAATGTGTCCTGCTTTGCTGGTCTCGTCAGTCCTGATTTCTCCCAGCTGTGCCCTCCTTCTGTGTCTCATTCCCCTTGTTACTCCCCAGTGTATTTAAACCCTGTGTTTCTCTGAGTCAGTGTTGTGTTGTCCCTCATGCTGTGTGGATCTCCCTGTGTCTCTCTGTGGGTTTAATTTGTGTTTCCAGTTTAGTTTGAGTTTCCAGTTTAGTTTGCTTTGCATGACTTTCTCCTGCCAGTGAATAAAGCTGAGTTCTTTGTGTTTAAACCTCGTGCCTGAGCGCCTGCATTTTGGGTCCAACTCCTGCCTGCCGCACAGCGTTTCATGACAGTACGACACGACCAGACATGGACCCAGCAGGCTCCTCCCGGGAAAGCGATTTGGCCCGCATCTTCAGCCTTTGGGAGCGAGTTTCCCACGCCTCGGACATTAAAACAATGTCCATTGGGATAAACGCCATCGAGGCAATTCTCAAGGGGAATCCCCATCTTCACGAGCTCTCAGGATTTTCGGGCCTACTGTCCAATCTGCAGAAAGCCAAGGAGACAGTACAAGCTCGCGAGCTCGTCACACCGCAACAGCGAACGCCACAATCGGGAAACATTTCCACGCCGCTGCCACTGAACTCCTCTCCATCCACCCTCCACTCTGACTGTCACTCACCTGCTGCTTTTCTCGCAGCAATGTGGTCGGAGGATGAGGAACCGGCCGTGACCTCTCCGTCGTTGCCAGTTTCCTCCATCACCGCACCTCCGGCTTCCCGAAGAAAACGGCATTCACGCCGCCGACACCCACCACCACAGCCGGACCCCGAGACGTCTGAGTTGCCAGCTGTGGTGAGTGGAAGGGACAATCAAGAGTTTCCTGATTTTGGGACTGTTTATTCCAGGGCTGTTTTTTTTTCACTTAGCTGCCCAGCCAGAAGCGCTAGCTCCGCCTCCTGTGTCCCCACTAGCACAGCCATTAACTCCACCACAAGCTCCATTTTCACCTCTACCATCGCTTCAGTCATCAGTTCGGTCTGCCACTCAGTCGCCCTTAGCTCCATCATCCACACTACCACCTGTTTCCCTTCCACCACAACCATCACTACACCCAGCCGTTCAGGCTGCTACTCAGTCAGTCATTCAACCCATAGCCCTGCCGTTAATACACTCTGTAGCTGAGCCATTAGCCGCCCGACCCGCAGCCAATTCAGCCACTCCTCCACCCGTTACACTTCCACTACAACCGTCACTGCAGTCTCCAGCTCAGCTTTCCCCAGTGCAGTCTCCAGTGTCCCCAGCGCAGCCTCCCTTAGCACAGTCATCCACTCAATCACCAGCTCCACTTTCCCCCCCAACTATCACTACTACCTCTAGCTCAGTCTCCTGTGCACTCAACTCTGGTTCATTCTCCTGTGAAATCATCAACTCCACCGCCTACTCCACTCTAACCACCAATGTTACAACAGACATCAGTTCAGTCCCCTGTGCCAGTGCAGACGCCCTCAGTTCAGTCTCCCGTGCAGTTATCCACTTCACCACCATTAGTAGCTCTGCTCCCCGTGTCTCCAATAGCTCAGCTCCCACTCTCACCCGTGTCTCCAGTAGCTCAGCTCCCCGTGTCTCCAGTAGCTCAGCTCGCACCTGAACCATTGGCCCAGTTCCCCGTAGCAGTGCAGTTTTCTAGCCAGCTTACCATTGAGCCAGGGGTCCCAATCCTCTCTGGCTCTACATCAGCTCCTGCTGGAAGCTCGGATGAGCTCATCCAGGACTCCGCGGCTCCCGCGCCGCCATCTACCTCGTCCGCTGGGGGTTCCAGTGAGCCCGGCCAGCACCTCCTCGTCTCCGCTGGAGGGTCCGAGGGGCCCGTTCAGCCTCCTGCTGCTCCACCAGCGTCATCCACGCCGCCGCCGCCAGCTGCAGCCTCAGAGTCTTCATCCTCGCCAGCTGCAGCCTCCGTGTCTCCACCCACGCCGTCGCCTGGTCCAGCTTCTGCTTCGGCTTCATCAGCGTCGCCTGGTCCAGCTCCAGCATCATCAGCTTCGGCGTCGCCTGGTCCGGCCTCCGCTTTGGCTTCGTCATCCTCGTCTGGTCCGGCCTCCTCCGAGTCTTCATCCTCGTCTGGTCCGGCCTCCTCCGAGCCTCGGCCAGTGCGCCTGACACTTAAGAGCCGCCGCCACCGCCGCTGCTGCCTTCCGCGCGGCCGGCCACCTGAACTGCTCCGTCGTCTCCTTCGCCGTTGCCGTCCGCACGGTCGGCCCCCTGAACTGCCCTGTGTTTGGGCTGTTTTCTTGGGCTCCGGTGTTTGCTGTGCTCTACTTTTGTTTTCTGTTCCGAGCCCTCCGTCCTGGGCCCCCGCCGCCCGCCCTGGGTTGTTTTCTGTTTGGTTTTGTTTTTCTGGTTTTGGGCTGTCTGGAGCCAGCCCTTAAGGGGGGGGTACTGTCACGGTCCTGGGTTTCCTGACCCAGCATTTTTAGTTCTTTGTGATGTTTGCATTATTGTACTTGTGTGAGTTATTCTATGGTTTCTAGTTTCGATCCCTTGCCCTTCATGTTTCTCTGTGTCCCCTCTGTTCTGTGTAAGTCTGTGTCTGCATGTTTGAGTTCCCCTCTGTGTCTCTCGGTTCTTAGAGTCCTCTGCCTTATGGTTTATGTCTCTGTGTTTCTTAGTTGCTGTCTCCACTGTGTCAAGTTCGCGTCTCTGTGTGATCCTTCCTGTTTTACTTTGAAGGTCCGTGTCTTATGTGAATGTGTCCTGCTTTGCTTGTCTCGTCAGTCCTGATTTCTCCCAGCTGTGCCCTCCTTCTGTGTCTCATTCCCCTTGTTACTCCCCAGTGTATTTAAACCCTGTGTTTCTCTGAGTCAGTGTTGCGTCGTCCCTCATGCTGTGTGGATCTCCCTGTGTCTCTCTGTGGGTTTAGTTTGTGAGTTTCCAGTTTAGTTTGAGTTTCCAGTTTAGTTTGCTTTGCATGACTTTCTCCTGCCAGTGAATAAAGCTGAGTTCTTTGTGTTTAAACCTCGTGCCTGAGTGCCTGCATTTTGGGTCCAACTCCTGCCTGCCGCACAGCGTTTCATGACAAGTGCTTTCTTTAGATTATAGCATGATGTGTTTCTTTTTGAGACCTCTACACAGCAAAATCTGATTTTCTAACACTGGAAAATAACTCAAAATGTTAGAAATATTCCAGTGTTAGAAAATCAGCACTGCTGACAACACAAATTGACAACTTCAATTTGTGAGACACATGATTCCTGCCAGAAAAATGTGCCCACAATCAAGTGCAGCTAGTGAAATTTATGACTAATCAATTAATTCATAATTTTACAAGTGGGGAAATTACTTTTTCCACGTAGGCCCATGTGGGTATTTTTTGTGCTGCATTTAGTATTTATTTCAGTTATCTTGTGACAAATATGCAACAAATAAAAAAGAAAAAGAAACCAGTATTATCAAACTGTCTGAGAGTGACTGCAGTCAATATTAATGCACAGAAAGTAAATGGAGTCACTGGGCCACCACCAATTTTTCATAGTCACTCCGTCACACTATTTTTACTCCAGTGTGACTGAGACATTAACCATCTTTATGGGGTTGTCACCTGGAGTGGTTTACAGTTAACAGGGGAAACTTGCCAGAAATCAACTAGTGGAAAGTCTTTGTTTCTCAAATCCTTTGAGGTCCTCATCTGTTTTGTGCCTTAATAGAGCTACTAGCACATGGGCCTGGTATATCCATACTGCATATCTATAAACTGCTATAATATAGGTTGAAAAATGACCTCTGACCTTCCAGTATAGCGAGGTAAAGTGATAAAACAGGATTCCTCTTCATCATCACAATTACATGAAATAAAGTAAGTGGAAGAGAGAGCAGAGGGAGTGAGACAGAGACAAAGAGACCAATGGGGATGTTAGAAAAAGCAACAATGAGAGTGAGACAAAATCAGAGTGGGATTATGGAAATGTAATATCCGGCTGATAAATCATAGTGACTGTCAGGTGCTCAGTCATCGGATCATATGACAGACAGAGGGATGATGGCTTCCTCTCCAACCCACTGCTAATTATAGGCAGATATAATGAACCCAGATGTAGAGTGTGTGTGTGTGTGTGTGTGTGTGTGTGTGTGTGTGTGTGTGTGTGTGTGTGTGTGTGTGAGATCAAGAAGATGTGGGAGAATCTCTTTGTTTATGGTTTATTTTTGGTGCATCTATGTTTCACTTAAATGAGAAACCGTATGATCTTTGTTGTGTTGATATGTTTAAATGATTATTCTACAAACTCCTCACACAGGCTGCAGTTTCACCAAAAATCACTTGACTCTTGTCTGTATTTATTGTTATTTGTTTAAATCTGTTTTTCCTCTTTAGTAAATGCCTCTTCTGATTTGATTAGTGTGTTGCCTCCACCTGTTTCCTGTGTAATAATTTGGCTGTGTAGTAATAATAATAATAATAATAATAATAATAATAATAATAATAATGGATTGCATTTATATAGCGCTTTTTCAAGGAACCCAAAGCGCTTTTACAATTGCACTATTCATTCACTCTCACATTCAGACACTGGTGGAGGCAGCTACAGTTGTAGCCACAGCTGCCTTGGGGCAGATTGACAGAAGCGAGGCTGCCATATCGCACCATCGGCCCCTCTGGCCAACACCAGTAGGCGGTAGGTGAAGTGTCTTGCCCAAGGACACAACGACCAGGACAGAGAGCCCAGGCATCGAACCGGCGACCTTCCGGTTACAGATGCGTTAAATACCATTAAACAAGTTGCATCTCGACCAGATGCTTTTGATAGAACATCAGCAAGCTTCAGGTATAATTCTATCTGCATACTTCACCACTCTCTTTGCCAGAATTGGTAGCACTCATTTGTTTCCTGGCAATGGCCTGACTTTTACGTGTAGCCCACAAATGTTCAATAAGTTTGAGGATGGGCTTTGCAAAGGCATAGTCTGCTTTATTTAATTCAATTTAGTTCAATTCAATTTAATATCATTCAATTTATATAACGCCAGAGCACAACATCAGTTGCCTCAAGGCGCTTTGTATAAGGTAAAGATCTTACAATATTACAAAGAAAACAGAAAATCCAACAATCATATGACCCCCTATGAGCAAGCACTTTGGCAACAGTGGGAAGGAAAAAGTCCTTCTTGTTCCTTATTCCATCCACTGACACTGGACTAACTGTCTGGAAGTGTTTTGCTGTCAGTCTTCTTAGGTTTGAATTCTCATCTTTACACCTCCTCCTGTTATTGTGGCCGAATATCTCAATATTTGTCTCATCTGACCGTAAGACTTTTCCCTAGAAGACATTTGGCTTGTATATATTGAGATGCTTATTTCTTAGTCAGGATCATGAATTAATCCAAGGTGATGTAAAATTCACTTTACTGTAGACTTCCTTTCATTTGAGGGTGACAGTTTGGGTTTTCTTCCAGACCGTGGCAATTTGGTGACCGAATAACTTTACTTACATACAGTTATTGTATGAGTGCTGTCAAAACAATTACAGTAATAAATGAGTGTATGTATGCTTTTGGATGAGAGTAAATCTAAAATGAATTCAAACTTGTGCACCCAGTTATTGGTTTTTGAAATCATTATGGATGTGTGCTATAAATCATTTTGCCCTAGCCTCAGTTATTGTCATGGCTGGTGATGCAGGCCATGTGGAAGTGAGGTAAAGACCCAAAGGCAGGCACTGACATAGATGTGGAGACGTGGAGGTAAACAGGAGGAACGGAGGAGGGCATACAGAGAAACTAAGAGAAACCTAAACCGAGGAAGCTAACAAAACTGACCTGAAACTATCATACAGCAGAACCATGGGGAGACAACACAGACGAACCAGCAACGAGCAGGAGAAAACACAGGGCTTATATACACAATGGAGTAATCAGGGAACAGGAGACAGGAGGGAAACACAGCTTGGAGAAATCAGGGCTAACTAGACTAGGGAAGCAAAACCAGATACATTCACATAAGACATGGACCTTCAAAGTAAAACAGGAAATAAAACAGGTATGCACAGACACTAAGACACTAAGACATCAGACATGGCAACAGGGAGGGAACACACAGGCAGACACAAAACAGAAAGCACAGAACCAAAACCCTAAGAACTAAAAAAAATACACAGAATACTACACTAGAACACAGGATCATAACAATAAACACAAAACACTGGGTCAAATGACCCAGGACCACGACACCATGACATCCATGCCCGTGTTGAAGAACACTAAGTTGGAAGGTGAAGCTTTTGCTTTATCGGTTGATCCATGCTGTAGCTCTTATTCAAAAGAAAGAATCGCAAATTCAAGCTCAGCTCTAGAGACAGGGGGAGGTCCTCAGACGTCTGCAGGGAGCTGCTTAGTTTTCAGAGAAACTAAAGGGAGGCATCTTAACAACTGTTTTTGTTATTGATGCTCCCCATGCGCATCAGTGAACCTAGGTCGCCCACATCCCTGTCTCTGGTTCACCATGGTTCCTGCCATGGAGCACTTTTAATAGATACTGACCACTGCAGATCGAGAACACTCCACATAAGCTGAGGTTTTAGGGATGCTTGACAACAGCCACAGTTTAGCCCTGGTCAAACTCTTCACATGCTTATGTTTGCCCATTTTTCCTGTTTCTAAGACACCATAAGATATTCACTTGTTCCCTAATGTATCCCACCTGTCAGTGATCATAATGTTACACCTGATCAGTGTCCGAGAGCTTTGCAGAAAAATATTCCAGGTAAGATGATATTAATACAAGGTTAATGAGAAAATGCAATGACACCACACTGCAGAATCGAAACGTGGACTCTACTGAAGAGTAAGGCAGCAATCTCTTCCCACCAATGGATGACAGCGCAGGGTCAGGGTGGGGATTCAAATTTATTCAAACTTTTGATGTTTTTAAGTGACAGCTGTAGTAAGTTTGGAGGCAGAGGTTCAGAGGATGTTGGATAAGAAGGAAAGCCTCAGAGGAGGAAAAAAGGATAGGATATTTGAATGCTGATCTTCTTAAAAGTCGTGCTTTCAACCCCTGCCCTGAGGAATTCGGAGATTTGTTGTTAAACATTTGACCACTGCTTTGACATGCCCTGGGTATCGCTCTACGAACCACTACACATCACACGAGAGGAAACCAGGGCGTTTAGCATGGGACAAAATCTGCCTTGATCTCGTTCAAGATCTGAGGGCAACAAATTTTGATTAGGAAAGTGCAGATTTCTTGCTTACAAAAGTATAAAAATGTTCTTCATATATTTGATTTTTACTAGCAAAAATACTGTCTGTCTAATTAGAAGCAATTATGTCGGTGGTAAGATACACTCAGACTTAATGAGCTATATTGAACACTCATGCATTTGATTAGTACACATTTTCCAACTGAAGAAGAAGACTTGAGTTTGTCTAATTGATATGTGCTCCTGTAAAAATAACATTATTATGTTTCTGAGCCACAATTTCAATTTTTAAATTAACACATGATCTAATCAAAATTCTAGTCAACTGAGAATGAGATTACAGATGATTTGATTTCAACATAAAAGCCATTAAAGGTTAAGATGTGTTCGATTTATAGTAAATATTCAGCTACAGGAAAAAAAAAACTACAGTCTCTTCCTCTGTTTGGCAAAAATTGTAAACTACTTATTTCAGGTTTTCTGCTTTTCAGTGTTTTCTTTGAAAGCGTACTAACAATATTGCCTTGCATAGCAATTTTTCAACCAGGCACCAGAGATATTGAATGTGAGGGAGGCATTAATGACAGCAGAAGGCAATGAAAGGGGCACAGAAACAAAGTCCCGAGTTCATGAAATATTAACCACTAATTAAAAGTGCCGAGCTGACTCAAGGCGAATAAGACAGAGAAGGAGAAGCCCTCTGAACCTAGCTGTGTATTTCACTTTGAACTGCTCACCCCATTAAATCACTGTCTACCACTTTAACAAAGCAGAGTTGGCTTTATCTTTCACAACTTCACACAGCACTGTTTAACCGTTTAACAGAAACAACACAATAACACAAATCTGTTTTAACGTGTAAAAACAAATTAGTGTTGAGAATGTGTCAGGTTATTGTTTTGCATTTTTAGGGTTTGAACTATTATATTAAATACTCTGAATCATTAACTTTTCTAGTTTGGTCAAACCAAGTCTCTGCAGAGAGCTGGAACTTCTGCACTTCTAAGGGCGCAATCCTAACAACATGTGTTGTAAGGGGAACCGAGAGATGGCTTGCTATACGTTTTGAAGATTCATCCTCAGTTTGTGGCTAACATTACAGAAGCCTTTAAAGCAGCTGTGACAGAATAACAGGCAGTAGTGCAAAAGTACAGTTGTCTCTGTAACTCATTTTAACAAGAAGGCCCGTTAGTGGGTTTCAAGAGACCCTTGATGTCTATGCTCAGTTGACATCAGCAACACTCCAGCTCCACCATATAAGTGGGTAAGAAACTGTTTCCTTTTCTCAAGTTTCCTTATGGTTTCCCAGAATTTAATTCCCTCCAAATCCAAGTTTTGCTTCAGCTACTGACAGATTTGTGTTCTGCATCGCCTAACTGTAAGCTGGCTCCAAACTTCTGCTTCAGAACTGACTTCACCTCTGCTGTCTACCATTTGAGACACGGGTTTCCACCCCAGCATCTTCTCCCACAACCTGATCCAACTCACCACCAGGTCAGTTGAAAATTTAGCTCCTCCCCTCACTGGAGTGTCCAGGACGTCCACAGATCTGGTTACAGTATTACCAAAACAATTATCAATCTGAGGCTTATGGTGTCCTGGTATGAAGGTGTCTTGTGAACACCCTTATGCCCAAACAAGTTGTTTGTTAATAGTAGACTGATGGTTCTACTACTGGATGTCTACGCTAATCACACTTGGGTTTAGATTGGGCATAGTGTCACGGTCCTCCAGTGCTCGGCTTAGAGCTAAGGCCAGGATTAATGTCAGGCAGCCTCAGGGTCTTTGACCTCAGGATGAAAGAAAGCAGCCCTCACATCTACCTGGGAACTCCCTAATATACTCGGCCACGCACTCCAGGAGACTGGTTCTAGAACTAGAGCATTGGATGAACCCCGATATCTCTCAGCCTCATACACTGGTTCCTTCATTTTATCTCCTTAAGGCCATTCAGATTGGCTCCCTAAGGCACTGGAGCCTTATGACTAAGGTGGCTGGCTCACTAATGGGTTGACCCATCAGGATGAGCCCTTTCGGGCCTCACTGGATGAGGTCCAGCCACTAGGAACTAGACAATTAGACCCTCCATCAGTCCTAGATGCAGGGTGGGACTGTGGTCTATCTGCTCTTGCCAAGTCCCAAAAAGTTCATTGTGATGTTTTCAGTGGGAGAAACATTCCTTCACTCATCCAAGTGACTTCTTCAGTATCAGCTGACTGCAGTTTTCAACAACCATATAAAATGTACATCAGCATAATGACTGACACTAGCACCAGTTTCTTCTGTTTCATGGTCATTAATATGCAAACTGTCATCCTATTCTTACATCCTATTGAAATGTAACAGTAGAGTTATAGTTGTATCAGTCTCATCCACACTTGTTGCTATATTTGTCTGTAAATTTTGTCTGTGGCACAGGCAGGTAATATCCTGGCTACAGAGCTTTGGAGCTTTGAGAATGATGAGCTTAACACGGGATCTATTTGAACAACTTGAAAGGTGTGGAAAGCGATTCAGGGGAAAAAAACTTTCTGAACAACAAAAAATAATTCTCTTACCCTGCACTCCCGGTCTTCCACACATACACATCCAATCCACACACTCACTTTATCGTTATTAGCTCTCAACCCCGGCTATAACAATAACCTCAAAACTTTTAAAGGAATGATCAGCATCAGTGGAAACTTCATTCTAAGCACAATTTCTCCCCATAACCTTACTCTCTCTCCCTACTACTCTCCCTCAGGCAAAACATTTTGCTGACCAAGACTTAGGCAGCCATCAAGAGTTACAATTTTCTCTTTATCCGCAGTTCACTTTATGACAGATCTGCTCACAACAGTGGCCAATAAACTTGGACATTCTCATTTTGGCTTAGAAAATATCTCCCAGACCCAAGACCTCTTCTCACTGTGTCATATCTATTAATGTCGTCTTTGTTTTCAACTTTTGTTACTGCGAAGGCTTTTGCACACACTGTTACGGTATTGTTAGTTCAGCGTGCTGTTCACTCTGTTGTCTGCCAGCATGTGGTTGTCTACAACTCTGTGCTTGGCAGAAATTCTGATGAAAAAAACTACAGTGTGTTTTAAGTGTTTTTGTTTAAGAATAGTGGAGCCAACACCTGTCAGTAAGGACCTTTCCAGTGGTTGTTTTTCCAAAAGGAATGACACCAGACAGATGGGTTCCCAGAAAATCTAAAGAATAATCAGTGATAATGCTTAAAAATTAACACAGAAAACACTGAATATGACTTTCACACTCGTGTCCTCTAATGCATGAAAAGTTACAAACCTTTTACCATTTTATAAAACAATTTGCACGACCTTGTGCGAGTAAGTTAAGTAAGTAAAAGTTTTGACAGAGGAGGTTTGGAACTCTGCAGTTACTGATTCACCAGATGTGAATGAATTTTAAAGTACTAAGCACCCAAGACTTCAAAATGAAAGGAGTCTGAACATTTAAGGTGGGGCGGTTCAAAACACCAAGATGGTGATGGTTATATTTGGCTCAATGCCCATCTTCATCTGGCTATGTCCATCTTTTATGCACAGTCTGTCGTTTTATATACGTGTTAAATATGTTATTTACATACAATCTGTTTTCTTAGATATTTAATTAATGATTTTGATCCATGTGTTTTTCTTTCTTTGTGATCATTAGCTGTTAAAACCCTTATTTTACTGACTCTGCATATCAATTAATAATAGTGCCAATTAACAGTTGTTACAGTAATGCTCATATGTAACTTTATACTACCCACACAGTTTTATGATTGCAGCTTTATTATAAGCTCACAGTCTGTGCAGCGTTGTGCAAAAGCCTGGATTGAAAAGCGCTATATAAATAAAGTTTTGCTTGCTTATCTGCGCTTGTATTCTTTGGCTCTCGCCTGTGCTTAACAGCTCACTTGATTGGATCTTTCTTATCAAACACACCTTGTAAGTTGTATTTAACTTGTCCTCTGAAATATGTGTACACAAGCTGGTACCTTTATCTTACAAATATTTTGTTTTGCAGTCATTTGGACTGATGGATAGACTCTCAGAGTTTCATACTAACCCGAGCTGGAGAAGTGCTACAATAATGACTCACCTAACATTTTTTTAAGGGCTGAATTAATAGAGCTTTTAGTTCTAGAACCAAAATAACTTCTTCCACTATGCAACAGTGTTACATGCTGTGCCCGAAATGTCCCAATTAAATGGCACTGTGCTGGCAAAGTACAGAAAAAGTTGTATGAAATCTGCACATTTTATTAAACTAAAATAATAGCAGCCCTGTTAATTTATGATGAAAAGACATGTATTTCTAGGAGAATCACAAAGTGTCTCAGGGCAGCGTGTACACAAATGTCATCATATAAGACACACACACAAAATATATCTACTCGACACATGTGAGGCCTTGAACAACTTTAACAGATTATTGTTGCTCTTCAGGCAAAATGTAAAATAAAACATCGATGATGAAACATGTCAGAAGACACGCGTGACATGAAGGGAAATCAAGCTCGATCATCTTGTTTATCTCAGGTCCCCAGGGTTGAGTTATGTTTGTCAGCTACTGTGTGATGGACCACAAGCTCTCTGAAAATGGTGTGTGTGTGTGTGTGTGTGTGTGTGTGTGTGTGTGTGTGTGTGTGTGTGTGTGTGTGTGTGTGTGTGTGTGTGTGTGTGTGTGTGTGTGTGTGTGCATGCATTAGAGCCAGCTTTCAAGCAAGTTCCTGTAAACTCAGCATAGATCATTTGGAGAGCTGTAGCTCTCTCCAGATTAATGCCGTTAGTTTGCATTAAAATGTCTGAGCTTCTCTCACTCTCCCCCTTAGCTTTCCCATCCACCTCCCTTCTCTCCAATCCCACTCTTTTCTAGCCTCCACCCTTTCTGTCATCCTGCTTGATCAAGTATAGGATGAGGGGATATTTAGGGAGGGAGGAGAGAGTAATGATAGACCCTTTTCTGACAAGCTGAGACTGCGTAAAGAGGAAGAGGAAGTCAGATGAGAATGAGATGTATTTAGAGAGAAATGAAACAGGAAAGGACATCAAGAGCACAGAATAGAGGCAAAGATTGATACAAACAAAAGGAAGAGGAAACAGAGAGTGGGAGAAATCTGTGACAAAAAAGGCATCATGCTCCACTGAGCATGTACAAAGTGTCCTGAAAGCAGCAGAAAGACTGTGTCTGTAGACATAGAAATAAAGGGAGTGCAGAATTATTAGGCAAGTTGTATTTTTGAGGAATAATTTTATTATTGAACAACAACCATGTTCTCAATGAACCCAAAAAACTCATTAATATCAAAGCTGAATGTTTTTGGAAGTAGTTTTTAGTTTGTTTTTAGTTTTAGCTATTTTAGGGGGATATCTGTGTGTGCAGGTGACTATTACTGTGCATAATTATTAGGCAACTTAACAAAAAACAAATATATACCCATTTCAATTATTTATTTTTACCAGTGAAACCAATATAACATCTCCACATTCACAAATATACATTTCTGACATTCAAAAACAAAACAAAAACAAATCAGCGACCAATATAGCCACCTTTCTTTGCAAGGACACTCAAAAGCCTGCCATCCATGGATTCTGTCAGTGTTTTGATCTGTTCACCATCAACATTGCGTGCAGCAGCAACCACAGCCTCCCAGACACTGTTCAGAGAGGTGTACTGTTTTCCCTCCTTGTAAATCTCACATTTGATGATGGACCACAGGTTCTCAATGGGGTTCAGATCAGGTGAACAAGGAGGCCATGTCATTAGTTTTTCTTCTTTTATACCCTTTCTTGCCAGCCACGCTGTGGAGTACTTGGACGCGTGTGATGGAGCATTGTCCTGCATGAAAATCACGTTTTTCTTGAAGGATGCAGACTTCTTCCTGTACCACTGCTTGTAGAAGGTGTCTTCCAGAAACTGGCAGTAGGACTGGGAGTTGAGCTTGACTCCATCCTCAACCCGAAAAGGCCCCACAAGCTCATCTTTGATGATACCAGCCCAAACCAGTACTCCACCTCCACCTTGCTGGCGTCTGAGTCGGACTGGAGCTCTCTGCCCTTTACCAATCCAGCCACGGGCCCATCCATCTGGCCCATCAAGACTCACTCTCATTTCATCAGTCCATAAAACCTTAGAAAAATCAGTCTTGAGATATTTCTTGGCCCAGTCTTGACGTTTCAGCTTGTGTGTCTTGTTCAGTGGTGGTCGTCTTTCAGCCTTTCTTACCTTGGCCATGTCTCTGAGTATTGCACACCTTGTGCTTTTGGGCACTCCAGTGATATTGCAGCTCTGAAATATGGCCAAACTGGTGGCAAGTGGCATCTTGGCAGCTGCACGCTTGACTTTTCTCAGTTCATGGGCAGTTATTTTGCTCCTTGGTTTTTCCACACGCTTCTTGCGATCCTGTTGACTATTTTGAATGAAACGCTTGATTGTTTGATGATCACGCTTCAGAAGCTTTGCAATTTTGAGACTGCTGCATCCCTCTGCAAGATATCTCACTATTTTTGACTTTTCTGAGCCTGTCAAGTCCTTCTTTTGACCCATTTTGCCAAAGGAAAGGACGTTGCCTAATAATTATGCACACCTGATATAGGGTGTTGATGTCATTAGACCACACCCCTTCTCATTACAGAGATGCACATCACCTAATATGCTTAATTGGTAGTAGGCTTTCGAGCCTATACAGCTTGGAGTAAGACAACATGCATGAAGAGGATGATGTGGACAAAATACTCATTTGCCTAATAATTCTGCACTCCCTGTACAGAGAGTGTCCACATTTTATAATTCAGAAAGAAATCATAGTTAGGAAATTACTACACACCACTTACAGAGGAGTACTTGTAAGTACATTTATAGTGTGCAGTATACAGTGAACTTTATCGTTTACCAGAGTGGACCTGGTCTTCTGGTCTTGCAGGGGAGCTGAAACCCTTATGAACTGTGCAAAAGTCTGTTTGGTATGAACAGCAGCCTGAACTCTGTTAGGCAGCTTTTTAAAAATTAATTTCTTTAAGTAGTTTTCAGGAACAGTTCTCCAGGCTTCTTGAAGGACATTCAAAGCTCTTCTTTGGATGTTGGTTGTCATAGTGCCAGGGTTGCTTTTACAACACTTGCAGCATGGCTATGATCCCAAACACACTGCCAAATTAAGCTATTATCATTCAAATGCTTTCCACATGGTATTGCACGGTGAACCCAAATCAGAGGGTGCTTGTCTAGGTTCATAATTCCATCAATTTTGAAAATATCCTCAACAGCAGGGGCCGAAATGCAGCTCCAAACTACCACAGAGCCTCCAGAGTGTTACTCGCAGGTTATAATTGGTTGTTAATTTTTCTGTTTTGTAGATAAAACAATGGTTCATCCTGTGAATTAGGGGCCGTTTTGATGGGTCAGTGTTAAGTGGTATCTTTGAAAAGGGATTACTTTGATAGTTTAAACATTTATTCTCAACCTTATGCAAACACTAATGTTGATTTGTTGAGTTGCAGATACTACTTTCAAATTTAATGTAGCTGTAAATTCTCTGTTACTTGGATGATTGAACACTGATCCAAACCTGTAGCAGATTTAATTATTCAGCAATGAAAGCTTAAAGTTTCTAAAATAATGTCTGTCTAAAAATAATTATTCTGAATGTTGACTGAGTACTAAGCATTAAACAAACATTTAATCGGACACCTGTATCATTCGGTTCTCTCTAATGATGGACTCCTGTCACTCTATTGAGGTTGGGGTTTATAGTTTTGATAAATTAATAAAATAAGTTTATACATCATCTAGATTTGTTGAAAATACACACAAATACCTGTCGTAGATCTAGTGTACAGACACACGTAAAAAAACAATCTTAAAGAATTGAGACTGTCCAAGTTCTCAGGCAGCAGATGGATTATTTGGGTGAAACTCCTTGAGCATGGCACACAGCTCAGCTGAATGAAGTTCAGCAAATTAGCTCAAAAACCCTCCGTTTCATCGGTATTATTATCAGTCCCACAAGTACTTACATTTTTGTGTCCAGGCATTATTTTGTCAATATCAAGTACTGCTTGATTAGTCAACAGCTACAGTTACTGAGATGGCAGCAAAAAGTAATTTAATATTAGTGCAAGCACTCTTTGAAGTGGCACTTTGTCAGAAAAACAACTGAAGAGCAATGTGAAGTCCTAGTTTTGCAATATTTAAGCTAGTCTGATACCCCCCCGAACAGCCGGTTCCGCTTTCTTAATTCTTCAATAAGCCAGGGCCAAGCCAGCTCCGATCAGCAAGAACCCTGTTATCATGGTTCCGAATAGGTAGATATCTTCAGCTTCCTCGATCGACAGTCCCGCCAGGCACACGACCCTCCATTTCTGCCACCCGTCCATCGTGTATCCGGCAGGGAAAGTCCCTGCAGGGCACTCGGGCTCTCCCAAGCCCAGACTTCTCGTTGAGAAAAGGGTGTCAATAGCATTCAGAGAACAGTTGATCAAATTCATAATTCTCTTTAGGTTTTAGAAACAGACTGTGAGAGAGTGTTCCAGGGAAAGTAATACAAAAAACACGAGACTAGACAAGGACATAAGCAGGGAAGATAAGGGAGAGGAGAAAAAGTGCGTCCACCTCCTCTGAGAGCCAAAAGAGAAGAGAGTTACATCATTGGGAAAGTTTTCACTGTTACTGCAGTTCATCGTTGTTTGGAATTGTTAAACTTATCATTGCTTATGTGTAACTGCTGTGAGTGTTTCAGTAGTCAAAACATTTTAACCTCCTAAGACTCAAACTCTTTCATGGCATGCATTTTTAATTTCTCTTTGCTATTTGGGCTGATTGGGACCTGATGAATGTAAAAACAAAGAATTACCTGTTTTTGTTTGTTTTTACCTGGTTTATTTGTTTCTGAGAAAAATAAGATCCACACATGAGGACATTTGTTTTAAATTTTAATAGGACAGTGGCAGTATGATGTCCTCGTAAGTAGGGATGGGTATCGTTTAGGTTTTATCCGATACCGGTGCCAAACCGGTACTTTTGAAATGGTGCTGGTGCTTAAACGGTGCTCAAACCGGTGCTTAAAGAATGGAGAACACAAAATTGGTCCAAAAACCTCTCATGTTCAGTTGGTTTTTTTTTTTGTAAAAAGATAACAATGTTAGCCTTTTCTGCAGCTATAGGGCATATATGGTATCACTCTTGGCTGGAAGCAGTGCTTAAACAATGGAAAAAACACAAATTTTGTCCAAAAACCTCTCATGTTTAACTGTTTTCCACTTTTTCTTTGGTCATTTTAGCCTTTTTGGCCAGGGTGAAGGGAGTATCTGCCATCAAACAAAAAAAAGAGGGGTGGTTAGGGGACGTATGAGGAAAATGTAAAAGAAAGCACTCAGTGCAATCAAAGTGCTTCATCACTGTAATTTCTCCCATAATTAACACACTAAATGTTCTAAAAAATGCCACTTTGTTTCAGAAACAAGTCTGGATTTGATTTTAATACTCAAGACCTGAATTCACAATAAAAGAGAGAAGGATAAATTGAAACGTATGAAATGAGAAAAATCAAATGAACTTCTCTGCAAACACGTCTAAACTCATTGGAGGTCTTGAGAAAGTGAAAATGCAAGAGAGCAAGAAGGTGATTAAAGAGACAGAGTGACTGAAAAGACAGACAGACCTGACTGTCCTTTCCAGCAGAATGAACAGCACTTTGTCTGTCAACAAAACATGGCCATTAACTGACTTTAATGATGCTTGCAGACACACACACCTCCATATATGCATACACAATGGAAAAAATAATCGCACACGCGCGCACACGCGCACACACACGCACACACACGCGCGCACACACACACACACACACACACACACACACACACACACACACACACACACACACGTATATACCCTCGTACAAGAGTTCTTGCAAATTTGATACAGCTTGGATATTGATTCTGTTTTCAATTTTTGTAATTAAATCATAATATTTTATTTTATTGCATCTTTTATCACATTATGTGGAGTTATTACATCATGACTTTCTTCACACCGTGCAGAGTCTCAGATCACATTTAAACCATGTCTGCAGCTGGTCTAAAATGTGATCTAAGTTGCAGATCTAAAAATGTGCTGCAGTGCAATCAATCAGATTTCAGCTACTTACTCTCCAACAAGAGTCATGCTTTAAATGAGGTGTAATTAGGACGACCAGATCTTGAGAAATAAAGGTGGGGCAAATATTTTTGTGCAGAACATTGTGGGACTGGTTACTAATTATGAGAAATAGTTTGCGCTTCTTTTTCAAAGGTATGTAGCTATTATGAAATTTCAAACTATATATGTTGCAAGTTTGATGTTTAGCATGCAATTGACAAATGCATCATATTAATGTAACTTTTCCTTCTCACTAAGGGAATCCACTAACAATAAAACAAAGTGAAAGTTTGCTCTCCTGAACATCTGCAGTATCATTTTCCTATACTCACATCTTTGTGCTCTTTTATTTTAACCATTATTTTAACAATTTCTTGAGCATTAATTTTTTTAGTTTCAGTGTGGAAGCCTCTGAGTCCAATAGTATTCCCTTCCTCATTTCATGGACACGGGTGTACGCCCTAACAGAAGTTAGGAGGTGGTGCACATATAGCTGAAGAAGAAGGGCGGTCTGTCACGTTCCCTTTGGTGGGTGTCGGGTGGAGGCCAACAGTTGGTTGTCTCTCACTGGAGTGTGTGTACATTCATTTTTTAGGTGCTTGCTGCTGATAAACCTTAACTTAAGAGTTCCACTGCCAGAACGTCAGTGATTGAAGTGAGTTTGGAAAGTGAATTTGACTTCGTGTGAAATATTTGGGAAGTGATGAATGAAGCTTTAGCCCAACACCAAGGTAAAATGCCATTGGCAGGGGGTTGCAGAGAAGGCTAACCTTAACTGCTCAAACTGCTCAACCAGCTGGAGGCTGAGTGAAAACTCAGAGTGAGATAGAACTGCTAACCACTGTCTAGTAGTTGGAGGGTAGATGACAGAGCGTCGCTGCCTCAAGTTTAAATTCGTTCTTGGACCCAACACCAGCGCTTAAAGTAACCCTGCTATCCAGATGACTTCTCAGTGATTCCTCCTGTGGTATTTAAGAGTGTCACCTGCCTACACTACCCCTGTATTCATTCATATTGTCTCCAGAGACTGAGGTGTTGTTTCTTCTGTCTTTTTCTTTTGAACTGTGAACTCTAGACTCGACTGGGCTTCTCTGCACGTAATACTGGCCAGTTTAAAGGAAGCAGTCACCTGTTAACTTAAAGTTTCACCTTCAGAAAGATACTGTGTGTATCACAACCATCCATACATGTAATGGGGTGCATTGCCCCTCCACACCAGCACATCCCAGGTTAGTTCATTACATATTCTTCTCTTTTGCAAAACTGGAAAATAACTCAGCTTCACCCGATTATAAATGCTGTACTGCAGCTGTCGCAGTTAGAAATTGCATTATCATTTATCAGAGCTGCCAAAAGATGGGAGAAGTAGAGAACAACAGAAGAAGATGAATTGTTTTTTTCAAGGGTAATGACTGCTCTGCAAATAAAATTTGATAAACTGGAAAAAATTTAATGAAGTACCCTCACAAATTTGCCACCATACTGACAATTTTTCAGTGTTTAATGGAGTTTTGGGACAGCACCTGTGAAGTCGCTGGTTCCTATCTTCAAATCTGGGAACTTGAAGTGCGCTACAGTTTTTGAGATATCCAACCCTCATCCAACCTGGGAAGAGTTATTGTAGGATGCAGAAGGGAAGATTCTAACTAATCGTTGAACACTTTACCTTTCCTTTTGTAGAAGGCTTACAAATGGATCTTCTTGGCCATCCTTTCATGGGTACTGCAGGGGGACAGGGCATTGTTCTGGTATATTTTATTAAGAAATGTGTCTCCTGGCAGATCGTCGAGTACATTTCTGGTGGTTGTTGGACTCATGGAGGACCCATGAAGGTGTAGGTAAGGTGAGGAGGATGTTCATTTTTAGAACCTCAAAATTGCATCCCTGCTTTTGGCTGATTACATATTCTTGTTGTATTGATTTGAATGTAACATTCAGCAAAAACTGGAGTTATCACTGAGATGAGGGCAATTGTTGGGGTGATTACACTAGTGATTGGACTGCTGGGATGAGAGTCAGTATTTGATGCCATAGTGAACAGTGTGGTGCTGCCTCTGGGCTGGATCTAGGTGAGCAAATTTAAGTGTGATGGGATATTTCTCAAAAGTGATGGTAAGGTGGCATATGAGATGAACTGATCAAGATGGAGTAATGCAGCTGTTGTATCAGATCACTGTGGTAAATAGAGAGTCGTAAATCAATCTGTAATCAAACCCTCACTGCCAATCGTGAAGTCTGCGTAAGGATGGAAAGACGCTTGGACTTCAATGCCAAAATGAATTTGCTCCATAGGGGGATTCGGATAGTGTTAGTGTGAGGAGCATCTGGTGAGAAATAGGAGGAACATGCAGAGACATTTAGGCATCTGATCAGAATTCCTCCTGATAGCCTTCCCATGGAGGTTTGTCAAGGCACATCTACCTGGGACGAGACCCCACAGGTCAGAGCTCTTTGGAGAGGTTAATAAATATTGGAAGGAATTTTGACTCTGATAACTGCTACAGCCAGCATCAGTGCAGTGCAAAATATGCATGCATACATGCTGTAGATCCACGCTTGAGTAAAGTTTAGGGAAGAAAAACACATATGCACAGAGAAACAAGCCAAAAATAATGACAGGAGCAAAAGAAGTTTGAGTGATTTGGCAAGTTAGAAAATCTCTCAGAGCTATAAGTGTTCCTCAGCAGGTTTGCTTTGCTGACAACATCAAGTTGACATCCTCCCATCAGACACTAGTGGGAGCAATATTTTATTAGAGACGTCTTGCAAAGTTCTAAATCTGTGTTGACCAAATAATTTGGATTGTGATCCAATGACTGTGCTCATAGCGTTTGATTTAAATCATTATCAAAACCTGTAACTTTTACCCCCTGACTTGTTTTTTAATTCCTTTAAGCAGGTTCATCATTTTGTCACCTAACCATTTATGTAACTAAAACACTACGACTACAAAAGGTGGTTCATGTTACCTGGATGTCCATTAGTAACAAACAGTATATACTGCACATATGACAGCCCTTTTTGTCGGTTTGTATTTGAAGGATGAAATTTTTACACAGTTGAAGTCATTTTCCATTACGAGTTTGGGTTATTTTCACTCCATCTGTGTCTCTTCCCTCCTGTCTTGACTGGACCAGTCGTTCATCCTATTTTCCAGAGAGTCAGTGAACAGGAACGACTGGAGAGAAATACTGCTGTGCTCAATGCATCTTCCATCCTGCCAGCATCGCCATCCTCCAGTCCCTGTCTCCCCTTTCACCTCTTCTTCTATTAGTCACTAACTTCCCTCTGTTTCTTTTTGTTTCAAACACCCTCCATGACTCTTTGCTCTCCTGTCATCATTTCTACTGAAAAGATTTCTTCTTCTGGCCCTTCTCTCACAATTTTTTCTCTTGGCATTTTTTTCTATTTCCGTGTCTTCATCTCTACTTATCGTCCATCTTTGCCCTCTAGCTGCTTTTGTCCTTCATTTGGGTATCTCATCTTTGGTTTGTGTGTAAGATTTTGCCTGTCAAAGATATAATAACAGTCTCGCTAACATTTGGCTAATGTGGGAAGAACATTTGTCCATCTGTCCTGTCTTCCTCCTCTAGGCTGTTGCACATGGACACCTTCTCATAACACACACTGAGACAAAATAATCACATAGTAGAAAAACTGGAACCAGTCTTGTCAGCTGTATAGTGGTATTATTCTTTCCCATAGCAAAAAAAAACAAAAAACAACCATGATGAGTTGCATAATAACGCTTTGGCAGGAGCATAAAAAACAATGCTGGCACAGAATTCCTAGCTACAGCTGATAGCCTTCTCCTCAGTCTCACCTTGGCTAATTTCAGTCACTGACCATTGACCATTTTAGTGAGGTCAGAGCTCTTTGAACTATTTTTAATTGGGTTATTTAAGTAATGTGGCTTGCTGTGAGATTATATTTTTATCTATCTATCTATCTATCTATCTATCTATCTATCTATCTATCTATCTATCTATCTATCTATCTATCTATCTATCTATCTATCTATCTATCTGCTGAGTACAGTGAACTCACTGTCATGTTTAGAAAACCAGTTTAAGACCTTTTGAGCTTTGTGTCTAGAATGCACCAATTTTCTGATGGTTGCTTCTAGCGGAGTAATATACAATGTCCATCCATCTTCATCCGCTTTATCCGAGGCCGGGTCGCGGGGGCAGCAGCCTAAGCAAAGAGGCCCAGACCTCCCTCTCCCCAGCCACCTCCTCCAGCTTATCCGGGGGAACACCAAGCCGAGAGATATAATCTCTCCAGCGTGTCCTGGGTCTGCCCCGGGGCCTCCTCCCGGTGGGACATGCCTGGAACACCTCACCCAGGAGGCTCCCAGGAGGCATCCTTGTCAGATGCCCGAACCACCTCAGCTGGCTCCTTTCGATGTGGAGCAGCAGCGGCTCTACTCTGAGCCCCTCCCGGATGGCCGAACTTCTCACCCTATCTCTAAGGGAGAGGCCAGCCACCCTTCGGAGGAAGCTCATTTCTGCCGCTTGTATCCGCGATCTCGTTCTTTCGGTCACTACCCACAGCTCGTGGCCATAGGTGAGGGTAGGGACATAGATCGACCGGTAAATTGAGAGCTTCGCTTTTACACTCAGCTCCCTCTTCACCACGACGGACCGGTCCAGCGTCCGCATTACTGCAGCTGCAGCCCCAATCCGTCTGTCGATCTCCGGCAGACGCAAACCTTAGCGATGATGTAGTAAGAAAATCCCAGATCCGCAGTGTGCCGGGTGGCGGCCAGGAGCGGAGGCCCTGGCGGACTGACCCCCGGCTGCCAAGACTGGCAATAGGGACAATATACAATGTCATGAAGTGATATACATGGTCAGCAATAGGTTCAAGAAGAAAAGACCCTACTCACAATGACAGAACCATCCTGAACCACAGATCAAGGCGGGATGGATTCCTGCTTTCATGTTATTTACAGCAAAGTCTGAACATCCCATACAGATACTGCAACAAAGACCAGGCAACAGTTTTCCAATCATTTCTTTTCCACTTGGTGAGCCTGTGAAATCTGTAGCCTCAGCTCAGCATCCTGTTCTTAGCTCACAGAATGGCACCTGGTGAGGTCTTCTGCTAGTATAACCCATCTGCTGCTCTGCTCCAATAATTGATTATTTGAGTTAGTGCTGCTTTCTTGTTAGCTTGAAGCAGTCTAACCATTCTCCTCTGACCTCTGGCATAAACATTTTTACTCAGAAAAACTGTCACGCATTGGATATTTGCTAGTTTTCAGACTATTCTCTGCAAACCTTAGCGATGATGTAGTAAGAAAATCCCAGATCGGCAGTTTCTAAAATACTAATTTGGCCACATTCAAAGCTAATTAAACCACCTTTATTCCTCATTCTGTTGGTTTGAACTTCAGCAGGTTTCCTTGATCATGTTTAGGATGAACAGGTGTACCCAGTGCGTAGCTTAAATATATGATTTTTGGAAAAACCCACATTGTCCTTTCTCATGTAACAACTACATTATTACAGCAGCGAGTACTTTTCTTTCTTTTTTTTCCCTTTTTTCCTTCTGCCATCCTTGCATCACTTTTCCTCTGCTGTCCAACCCAGCTCTCTCCCCTCCTACCCCACCTCCTCCACCCTTCTCTCTCTATTAATGATCTGTCAGAGCAGATTGCCCATAAAACAAAGGAGGGCGTTAAGGAGGTCATAACCATGGTGGTGCCCTCAGCACTTCTCACTTGATATTAATATGATTGGAGACATATTTCAGTGGACAGACACACACACACACACGCATGCACACATATATCACTGTTATCTCAGCAAACAGCAAGTGACTGAAGGGTTATGATCGTGCAGAGGGTAGGGAGTTGTGTGACTCCTTTTTCTAGTGAATAAATGTGAAAAGGCAGCAAAGCTGTGGTCATTTTATAAATATGCATTCATTGGTACAGTCACAAAACATCTGCGGTTGTGCATGTCTTACTCTACGCAATTAAGTATGATACAACAACAGATAGAGCCCTATGACATCCAGTCTATTGGTCGCCCTTACTGCTCATCACTCATGCCCTAACACGTTGTATTCTTATGGCATTATCGATTGCTCACTTTATGTCCCACCAAATCTCATGCCACGCTTTCACTCTGCTGCAGTATTCCGATTACATCCCCTCACACGACTCTTTCAGGAATCCTGATTGCTCCATAACCCGTACTCACCTCTCTACTTCCCTTTCACACGTAAAATTCCCCTTATGCAACACGACCAGGGAGAGTCACAGATGTTTCTTGCTTGGTGCAATTATGGCAGCCTAGCTATCTAAAATGCAAT